>NC_056744.1:126117985-126390485 GCF_019279795.1 Protopterus annectens | reverse complement strand
ACTGGAGTATAGTTTAAGTGTAGATGGTATATGAGAAGATAAGAGTATGTGATGGACTGGAGAAGAGAGCATAGGTTGTCTGGCTATTAATGGAATTGCAGACGCCAAGCACTTAGCTTGAGGTTTGGAATGTCTAGGTGAAACATGCCTGTCACGTGAGACAGGAGGTCCACGGTTGTGTCAGTAAATGAGGCCAAAGGAAGGGAAACCAAATCTGTTGAGGTCAGTATTGGCGCAACGAGGACTACTCTGCTCTTTAAGGAGGATTGATGGGATTGGAGGAAAGGCATAAAGGAGACTGGGGACAATCTATAAGAAGAGCATCCCACAGGGATTCCCCTCATGGGGGATCAGGGAAAAATAGCTGCTGCACTTGTTTAGGGGAGACAGAAAAAGATTGCTGCAAAGCTGGCACCATTTGCAAAATACATGTTCTGCCACTATCTAACTGAGGTACCCCTAATGAGGCATAAGGATGCATCTGCTCAATTTGTCTGCTATCTCACTGGACTTCCCCAAAATGTGCATTGCATTGAGAAAACAGTTGGATGAGCTCACCCACTGTCACACACAGAGTGCTTCTCGACACAAGGGTTAAGATTTGTTTCCTCCTTGTTTGCTGACGTACCACACTACAGACATGTCTGTCTGAACTGCAATGGTCCCCAGGGGAAGAGCATCCTGGAAGGCCTGCAATGCTGGTAGCACTGCTCTCATCTCTAGGGCACTGATATGCAAGTTTGCCTCTTCTGGTGACCTAGTGGCTCGGGCTATATTCCCCAAAAAATGCCCCCCACCTTAGCTGGCAAGCATCAGTGGTCATTGTGGCTACTGGCTGTGTGTGTGTGTGTGTGTGTGTGTGTGTGTGTGTGTGTGTGTGTGTGTGTGTGTGTAAGGGGAGTAAATGGATGGCCTTGTTGAATCTAATCAAACTGAATCCAACATGACAGGTCTCTTGCAAATGTTGGCAATTCTTATCTGGGCCGACATGGATGAGAATGGACCACTGTGATGCAAGAAGCCACTGCAAAATTTTCATGTGAAACCTCACCAGCGGAACAAGTGTCACGGCTGCCTCCACAGACCCTACAGCCTGAAGAACCAGATGTGCGGATACCTTTGTATTGCCGATAATCTTTCTGACTTGAGATCTGATATTTTCTACTCTTGTAGGTGGAAGAGAAGCTATTGTTTTGCTTGTGTTTAGCTTTGCCCCAATAAATTCTAAATAATGAGTTTGTTCTAGAAATTATTTTTCATAATTTATAGTTATTTCCAGATTGGAACACGTTTGGATAACGCTGCCTTTTACTATTATTATTAAATGCCTGGTCGGAGTGGATATGAGCCAGTCATCTAAATATGGAAACACCTGAAATCCTTATAGTCTCAAGTGAGCTGCTAAAACTGCCATACAGTTGGGGTTGGTGGTGGGGGCTGTAGTGAGACCAACGGGCTGAACCCTAAACTGAGAAGGGCAGGTACCTTCTGGATTGTCTGTCCATCTTTATGTGGTACTACACATCCTGAAGGTCTATAGAGCACATCCAGTCATCCTTTTCCAAGCATGGAAGAATGGCTTGAACCATGACCATCCAGAATTTTCTGCATCAAACTGATTTGTTTAATTTGCTGATATTCAGAATTGGTCTCCAGTTCCCCATCTTTTTTGGTACTAAAAAGAACCTTGAGTAAGTTCCGAATTTTCTGTGGTCTGGGGGGACCCTACTGGATTCTAGCAGCCTTTGAACTTGAATGGCTGCTTGATGCCTCTGACTGGGTGGAATATCAGGGATTTTTTTGTTTTGGGGAGGAGGAAGGGAAATGGGTATAAAGCATCCTCTGGAAATGATCCTCTGCACCCATGTATCAGATGTTATTTCTAGCCAGGCTCTCTGGTGCAGGGGCAATCAACCCCCGACTGCCTCCAGAGTAGGGCAATCAGGCCTACTTTCAGGAGCGCTGGAAGGGCTTACCAAAGTTTTGCTTACCTTCTCTGTTGCGTGGGTGGCATCTTCCATTTGAGTTCCCCCCTGTGCCTCTAGGGGGACTACCTCTACATGTGCTCTGAAAAAATGCCTGTGATTTCTCGAACCACATATGTCCAATACTTCTCTGATTCCTGGAGTAAGGCCTCTGAGGAATGGAAAATTGTACTCCCATGGCAGATTGGGTCTTTCCATCTCTCTCACACCTGGACACGGTATCTTTTACTTTTGGGCCGAACAATGAAGCGCCAAAGGAAGCATTGCCGAACTAAGACTTGAAAGGCTCCGCCAAGTCACATAAGCGCATCCAGGCATGTCTCCTTACAGATATGCCTGAACCCACTTCCCTATTCATTTCTTCGGCTACATGGGAAATGAGTCTTATGGAAAAGTTAGATACAGATTGTAGGGTGGTCAGCTGGGAAACAACTGAGGTCTGTACTTCTTCAGGCACAGCTCCTGAAAGGGTATTTGAAAGCTCATTTATCAAATCCCTTTGTAATCTCGCAAAATGTGAAAGATAATTCAGGAACCTTAGAGCGAAGGTTGCTGAATAATAAACATGCTTCCCATATCTATCTATCCATCTTCCTCGACTCCTTGTTAGGAGGATGGATAGAAGAACTTTCCTCAACTAGTTCTTTCTTGGTGGCTGCCACCATGACATCTACCGGTACACCCTTTGTTCAGAATAGTTTGTTCTCTGGGGCTGTAATTTTATCTGGTCTCCAGGGAATAGGTTCAATGGTGTCTGAGGCATTCCATGCCCACCAAGAGATCAACTCAATAAGCTCATCAGTAGGCAGAGTCACCCAGGAGGTAGATGAACGGGCACCAAATGCTGCAAGGTATACGGACTCCTCAGATGAGGGACTGCTTGACTTCCAGCCACCTCTCTGTTTCAGGATCTCTAACATGTCTCCAAAGGAGACATCATCAGGAGGTGACCTTGGCGATCCTTCACCCTCATCAAAGTCTGTGTTCTAGGGCATGGATTATTCAGTGGAGTTCAGGTGTTTTCTCTCACGTTATCCTCTTAGAGACCTCCACCATGGGATGTTCTGGGGAGGTATAAAAAGAGGTGGGAGAACCCTGTTGGGAAGCCTGGGATTTTGGTGCCCTCTGTCCCAGTGGAAGATCCAAGTGAGAAGCTGTGCGCAGAGTTGTCAAAGGTAAGGGTTGCAGATCCAAGGAGGTAGGCACTGTCTGAGCAGCTGAGGCAGACATGGGTCTCTCCAAAGCCTCAAAGGTTGACTGTCCCCAAGTAGACCCCAGATCAGACAGGGTATGCCTCTGGGTCATAGTTCCATCCCATTCAGAAGACAATCTTCCAGAGGTTGAAGCCGGAGCCAAGCATGTCCAAGCAGAGACTCTGAGGTGTAGAAATGACTCCAAAAACCTCATGGCCGAATCAGTCACTTCAGAGCCAATAAAGACGCTATGGCTCAGAGAGTTCTCCTGCTTCAACTGGGCTGAAGAACTCATAGCAAATATTGGATCTGAGAAAAAGGAGATCCTCCGATCTGATACAGATGCCGCCAAGAGGTTCAGGTTTGATGGCTCAGATACTTCAAAAGAAGTCAGAGGAGGAAGAAGTGGAGGGGTAGCTGATGCATGGAATCCCTGAACTGAAGGGGTAGGAGCAGAAGGGGCCCCTGACATACCCTGCGCCCAGAGAATCTTCACTAGTCTCTCCAAGCCTTCTTCAGTGAGAATCCTGGAAGACTGAGTTGACATGGCTAATGGAGATTTTGGTCTCTCCAGAAAAGGAGAAGGAAACCTGAAAGGGTCCGGGTCAAAACGGGGTGAATACTGAATCCTAGGAAGGTACGGAGTCTTAGGAGTACTTGGCATAGGATCCACCAGAATCAGATCTGAAGGGTTCATCTTCCTGGGATGAGATGGATCCCAAGTAGTTACATGCAAAGGTCTAAATTTTTTAACTTTAGGATCCGATGCAGTAGTTGGTTCTGATGCTTTGTCCTTTTTTGTAGTTAGATCTGACCAAGAGGTCTGCACCAAAACAGGTCTTTTTCTTACTTTGTCCAAAACTTTTGAAGATTAGGAAGAAGCACAGCTTGACTGCCCATATTTGTTTTTAGACATTTAGAAGAAGCTCCAGAAATTGTCACACCAAAGCAGGAAGGCAAAAGACCTTTCAAAATAAGTTTATTCTTGCATTTAACCAATGCTCTGTGGTTGAATGTATGACAAACAGCACAGTCCTTCTGCGGGTGAAAGGGGTTTAAGCAAGAAACACAAAAGTATGGGCATCACTAAACTGAATTTTGTGACCACATTTCTTAAAGCCAGCCAGCTTATCTTTATCAGCCATTATAAACAAGAAAAAAACCACAAGAGGACAAGGGAGAGAAAATTCTACTTTTTTTTTTTTTAAGCAGTAACAGGAACTAGAGAATACCAACAATGGTAAAAAAAGATTTACACTGAAATGTGCAGAAAAGAAGATACTAGCAATAGTATCGCAAAGTACTTTCATACAGAGAGGAAAAGGGGAAAAGAAGACAAAAGGGTAAACTCTAAACTAGTCAGTAAGCTAAGGAAAGAAAACGAGTTAAGGTAAATTTGAAGAAAATTTAGAGAAGGAAAATATAATATTGAACAATACACTTATCTGCCAGAGACCTACTGGAATACCACATTTTTTGCAAAGCAGCAAACGAGATCTGAGGTAACTTGGAAGGATGCATTATGGTTAAGGGGAAAAGCTTGAGAACTTTTTGCTTGCCATGAGCTACTGCAACGGCAGTTGGATCCGAGGATCATTTCTGAACCTACAGGTTTGAGGACAGAAGGAAAATTATCAGATATAATATTCAGCACCTTTTCATACGTATTCAAACACTTCTTTAAATTAATAAGAATTCATAACCATGAAATACACTGATTTTCATTTGTCCCTCAGTTTTCTACTGATCTTGTCTTTTATTAACAAACCATCTCTTGTTTTTTTCTAGCATTTTATTTTTCTGTATGAAGTCCATTGCATCTTCCAAGGTATTAAAAATCTTTCCTTTTGGAAGGTGAATCCTTACTTTTGCTGGAAACGAGATTTGTGCTTTGATATTGTTTTTCTTTAAGCTTTTAACAAGTGGCACACATGCTATTCTCTTCGACATCACTAATGTTGAATAGTCATTCTCAAATCTTATAGTAGTTCCTTTAATTTTTAACTGGATAATTAGCTCATACAGCTTTTAAGACTAAATCCTTCTCTTTACTTGAGCAAAATCTTACAATCACTGGCCTTGGTGAAGGTGTTTTTTTTTTTTTTTTTTTTTTTTTTTTTAAGATGAGTTAGAAAGTGATCTATGTTATGGCAGGTTCAAAGTTTTAGACAGCCAGTTATTAAGGAATTATTTTTCAGGAATCCCATAAATCCTGATGTTATTCCTTCTAGATCTGCCAAGTCTTCTATTTTTTCCAGGAATAAGTTGCTTTGTTTCAGAAGAAATTCAGTGTTCTCATTTTCAAGTAATATGCTGTCAAAATCAGACACTGCCTCTTCTATATACTCAGGATTTGTGATGCTTGTTGTTTAAGAGATTCACTCAGTACTTCAACTTGTTTTTGACATTCCTCTTTAAAATTGTCCATTTTGTTTACTAATTTATTTACCGTTGCAGATAACTCACTGTTACTTGGTATAGCCTATATGTCTTTTTTGTAGTACTGTCCTGTACACTGGCTCATTCTGAGACAATTAGTTCTTTCTAGTTTTCTTGGCAAGAAAAAGCAATTAAAAGAGGTTCAACCTTGTTATTTTTGCAGCAAATTTCAGCAGATGTTCGGCGATAAATCCATCAGGTTTTGAAACATTTTACTTTACTTTTTTTCAGTAAAAATCCTGTCAGAGATGTTAACATGAAGCACAGCTAATAAACAGTGCTGTTAACTGCTGACCTTCTTGGCCACACCCCATTTTATTTATTTTACAATTGTTTACCAGGAAAGTCCGACTGGGTAAAACCCCATTTTGAGAGGCAGCCCGGGGAGAAAAACTAAACATTTAAGACATTTAAACAAACAGAAATATAACAATTATACAACGTTAAGACATGTAGGAGCAACATAATATTTCTGGCAGCAACATGACTGGCTCTTCATCCCATCTTTTTTTTTCTTTCATTACTTGGGGGTAGAACCTTGAATGAGTAGTTGTCTTTCCCAAGGGACACTTACTTTTCATTACCTGTTGCTTTGGAAAGAAGGCATTTCAAAACAAGATCATTTCTCCTATTAAGCAAGATACAGGAAATGAAAATCTTACAAATTGAGCAATCGTTATCCAAATATTCCACCCCAAGACAAACCATGCACTTGTCGCAGAAGTCCTGGGAGAAATTTTATGATCACACTTTACATTTTTTGAAATCAGAGGCCTTTGATTCTTTCTCCATGCCTACAGAAATCTACTCAACAGCCAGTGTACAGTAACCAGCAGTAACTGCAATGATGGCAATGAAAATTTAAGTGGGTCCAAATACAAACTTTCTGCCAGAGTGAAAAATATAAACAATCCCCTACTATATACTAACTACTACAACAGTAGGACTCTACAGGAGAAGTCAAGAAAGTTTTTCATTTTTTTTTTACACTGACAAGGAGTGGGGAAGGTATGAGTGCCGTATATTAAGAGTAAGAAGAGAATAAGAGAAGGACTAGCAAAGGCAAACGACTAATGACTACCTGTATAAGCTGGAAGGTTAAACCACTTATCTGTTCCCTAAAACGGAAGAATTTGCTGAGAAATAATCTCAAAAGTCTCAAGCTAGCTGACAGACATCATACCTGCAATTATGGCAATGAGATCTGAAATCCATCTTTTTGAAGCATGGGATTATAGGACGGGGGAACAGTTCAGCTTATGAGGACTGTTGAAAGGGCATCAAGACGACCAGTCACGCTGTTTCCTGTGTTTGGAAAGAAAGGACCAGACTAAATCGCAGGCTAAAATATGTAAAGCTGCTAGGGTGGCAACAAAATCTTTGCACAGAAATTATACTTGTATACCCCAAATAAGTTACACAAAATGCTTCCAGGAAAGAGTCTGGATTGTTGGACACTGTCAGCATATTCTCTGGAGTTGGTGTAAGATGGAGAGATTTAGAGTAAAAGGATTACTGGAAAATGACTGTATTTACATGAAATGGACTACTATTTAGATTGGTTAGGAGATAATCAGGTACCTTCATACGTCAATGCGCTAACACAGCCTTAATATTGGTACGGCAGAAAAACAATTATAACAAATACTCCAGTACAGCTAACCATCAAGGAAGTGATAAAGTTAATTCATAATATAATGGAACATTAAATTAAAACTGTTAAAATACTCCAAAGTAGTGTTCATAGGAGCATGTGAAAATTACGGGAAAAAATTGGGGGAGAGGATAATGGCAAAGGAGGATGGGAATCTTTTTTGGATACAGTGGTATTTTGGAATGTGTGGTGAGAATATGAGGCCATCTACTCTAATTATGATTCGACAATTAGAACCTGGCTACAGTGGTGGAAACTGAATGACATTATTGAGAAAGATTTCAAAAGAATAATTTGTGGATGTAAACCTTAGTACTGGGTGGGATCAAATGTACAAACTAGTGAAATTCAAAACTATTTATCAATTTTCAGTAAATGTCAGAGACTTCAGCTCAACTGAGAAGTTATGAAAATGTTCGCCATCCATGAAGATTGCAAAGTTTACAATTTTGTTATACGAGTTGAAACAATAAAGCAAGCTACCCGAATGTGCTGTTTTTTTCACATTTTTAATATTTAGTAAACCAACTCAACTAATAATCTTGAGCCATCTGAATCTTATGTCCTTGTCATTTTTGCCACGCACATAACATGAACAGCTGAAAATATACTACATTATCTTAGTCTTGCATTTTTGTTTAATAGAACTGTGTCAAGTACAGTGATAATGTTATTCTCCTGTTTAAATGTATACACAATGTTTACACATCCCTGGATGTTTACCACACTGTACTGTTACTTTGGATGTATGCATCATGTTCGCGTTTTGTGGTCTGGGTCATGACTGAAAAAGGTCTTGTAAGCTGCTCACCCATCCAGGAACAAAAAGGGAAACAAGAAATAAATTAGAAGTAAATAAGTAAACAGCAGCAGGGTCAGGCTTCTGTGTGCTACGTAAATTCTGTCTAAGGGTGTTTTATACATTCAGTCAGCTTTTTAGTGGCAGACATTGTGTATCAGGAGACTTGATAACTTTGAAAATATCCTTAAAGTATCACAGTGAAGGCACTGTCTGTTTTGCATCAAGAAGCCACATCATCTCTCTTTTCAAGTAAAGAGTGGCTCCCAGCGGGCCATCTGAAATGTTCACTCATGTAATGCAAAGTATCCAAAAGACAGGCTTCTCTTGGATTGAAACCCTGATGACTGACAGAAGCAGTTCTTCTAACAGAATTGTGAGAGGAAGGAAATTCAGCCTGCCTCATATAAAAATCTTCTTCAGTAGATGCATCAGATGCATATATATATCGGTTTCATTTTTATCTACTGAACCTTTACAGATGCACTCAAAGGTTTGCATCTTCATGTTCTATACACTGACAAATGTCAGTCCAATGAAAGTGTAAACTTGGATACAGTTTGGTGTATATTAAAATACTCCCTGGCCAAATATTATATTCAAATAAGGGCAACAAATTCAAAGAATGAAAAAGATGAAGGAATGGTGCAATCTAGATTAACAAACTGGTAAAACACTAGGCGCATCCAAAGCTGAATCATCTAGATCTGGCAAAGAAAGTACAGTTAAGGTATTTTTGGCAGCACCAAGGTTGGTTAGGAGAAAATTCATATTGAAGATGACAACTGCATGTATGCCTACATTTGGGAATCATTTAAGAAACAATATCCTCCTCCGAAACACTAAAAGATTTTATTTTTATTTCTTCAACAGCCTCAACTGATGACTCACCTCTTTTTGGCTTAACAGTTGCAGTTTTTATTCTGCTGCTGCTACTCTGACTCCATTATCCATCTTTATGAACATAACATTATCACAAATACCAACTTGTGGTGGAAGCATTGCTAACAACTTACCACAATCACAAAGCCACACTTAAAAGTATGACTGAAGATCACTGATAAAAAGCAAATGCATGGTTAATAGACACCAGCCATTATACAACTGAAAAGTAGTCTGCTGCTAATACAGGATGTGAAAAACTTGAATAAATGAGAAGTAAAAGAATAACCTGGTTGTGATGGGTATAAAATCAGTGGTTCACAAAACTAAGAAGTCTGGCATTGGATCAGTTAAGACCTTCTTAGGAATAAAATCCTACTAAAGGAAATTCATATTTTATATATTTTTTATTGTTGGATACAACCCAGTTTTATGACTTACCATCACAGTGACCCCTCACAGTGATGATGATGGGCTTTTTAGATATATAACAAAAAAGGAGGGAGGGACAGACCTGGCCAAAATTCGCAAAATGGAGGGAAAACTATGGAAGTCTGGGAAAAGGCAAAGGCACTTAAATGAATATGCTGTTTCTGAAAAAAGAAAACAAATGGAATGCCAAATTAGGAGGTAGACAAGCCAATGTGGGAAGAACAGTGGACCAACATCTGGACAGAAAGGGAGGTGGTGGAAAATTAAATGGGTGCCCTTGAGAAGGATAAAGCAGAAGGGCCAAATGGGTGACAACATCATCCCTAGCAATGTGGCCAATGTGCAATCTGATACCAAATCCCCTGATGAATTCAGTAGACTACTGGCCAATGCTTTAGTACTAAAGAAAAGAAAGTGAAGTGCTGTAACATAAGGTAGGGATCAAGAAAAAACTGGGAAAGGTATTAAGCAGAATGTGGAAAATTACTATATGCTGTATACCAGGCAAAAGAGAAGCTTGAGGATTTGCTTAACAATATTTGTAGTAAATCTATATTCGAGGAGCATGTTTGCACTTGTATAATTGGCACAACCTGGAATTCTGTTACTACGTATATGAATGATCGGGCTAATGAGATCATTAATATTAGGCAAAGTACAAACAGAACACAATTAGGAAAGGAAATGTCTACTGTTGGTACAGATCACTCAACCCATATTAAACATGATACTACCAATGACAACTTTAGAATTCAGAACGGCAATATTCCGCATTCAGAGGATTTGGTGCATGTTGAAGAAAATAAGCAAGTTCACAACAAATAACAAGGAAGAAAAAGAAATTAATGTCTATAATGCAGAGAGAATACATACTAAAAAGGGCATTCCTTTGTTATGTAATACACAGATTATATGGAATGATAACATTGTTCAATCAGAAAACCTTCAGTCTACAGAAAGCTACAGGTTTCCAACAGAGAAGGTAGAAAAGCGAGGCAATGGGTCAATGAAAAGGTAGAAATCAAAACTGAACTTTGAAGGACTGAAGAGCATTACTGTATGAAAAAAAAGGCAAAAGTTGACAACATGGCTCAAGCTGTGGAAATATAAAACCAGCAGGATGAGAACTGTATACTTGCAAATGTAATAGCAATGAAATTACTGGAATTAATAGGACTAATGCTGATGAAGACCAACTGATAGAGCAGATATTACTGAATTAGAAATTGGGGATTCCTCACATCTGGACAGAAAAGATATACTTGTAGCTGGAGATTCAATTACCAGGAGGACCTAATATTTAACATTTGCAATGAAAATAATGAAAACTGAACAGTGTTATGCTTGTCAAGAGCAAACACAGGATGTGAGTAAAGCCTTAGAATGCCTTAACGTAAGGAAATATTTATCTGTTTTTATTCATGTTGGCACAAATTATCTAATTTATAAGGACTCTTTAATGTAGCACAGCTTGAACAAGTGTTGGGACCCTTTTTTTTTTTTTTTTTTACAAATCACCTATAGAAAGGAAGGAGAGTCAGGCCAATTACAAATCACATATAGAAAGGAGAGTCAGGCCAGTGTGAATTAAAAGACATTTAGGGTAAACACATACAGCCTAATTCTGGGCACACGTGTTTAGACAGGATGGCATGCACTTCTGAAGACAAGGGAAGAGAGTTTTTCCAGCTGACGTATTGCAATAGTTGACTAATGCAAGACAGGATTTTTGCCACGTCATAAATTTAACAATTCACAGAGAGAGAAACATCTGATGCAGCTACAATGGCTGTTAATGCTTGGAGCATTAGTAAAAGTTTTTTTTCCTTTTTATTGGAAAAAATTGCTTCATTCTCACAAGGCTGATGCTGTTACTGTTTGTGAAACATGGTTAAACAACAATGATTTGAAACTAGTTCTATCAGGGTATAAAGGTTTTTACTGTAACAGACACTCTAACAAACAAAATCAGGTTAGGATGTGATGATGGGGATTAAAGGCTGTTATGAGACCTTTGCTTATTACGTGTTCAATGATAACAGCAATACTAGAGACTGTGTAACTGTGACAGTAAAGACAACCCTGAAATGTAATAATTGTTGGAGGGTGTAGACCATCAAAGTCAAGTGCTGATGACTTAGAAGAACACATACATTTCCTGCATGAAACACAGGAGGGAAAAAATAATAGTGGCTGGGGACTTAAATCAACCAGAAACACAATGGAATAATATTGACTCAACATTAGTAAGGAAATTATTTACAACTTATTTTCAGGAACAACAATTTATTCACACTGTAAAAAGAGCCTTACAGGAAATGTAAGACATTAGATATTGTGTTCATAAGGAAATTACAGTTCATGTCATGTTTTACACTGATGATGTGTGGTAATCATAGGGTAATAAATGTTAAATTGCTGCTAAATAATTCTGCCAAACTGAAATCTAAACCAATATACAGAAGATTAACAGATTACATAGAAGCCAAAAGGTCACCATGTAAAAACTAATTGGAGTGATGTGTTCAGTGGAAAATCTGCAGAAGGAAATGTGGCAAGTTTTGAAAGAGAAACAACCAACCACCAGGCGCTTCAGCTATGACTTAAAAAGGAAAAAGTTATAAGCATTCAGAACTGCCATATGGCTGAAACACCCATTGTCCTTAAGGGGCCATTTGTATATAACCCATGTTACCTCTAATACAAGAGGTTTTAAGGAGTCGCACAGTGGAAAATATAGCTCGGGTAGATTTTTCTTATGGTTTTTACTGATTGGTTTGTCTGTGTGACCTTGTTGCTCATTGTTTTAGTTTGTTAGTTGGGATATTTTGCAGACACCATAATGGTTATGGACATCAGCTGGGTACGACAACCCTGTGTTTCCAAAGTTTAGCCAAACAGTCCACTTCTACTGTGCTGATGAGGCCATAAGAAGGCTGAAACATGCATATCCACAGGTTGTGAGGTTTAGCTTCATTGGCCTGAATTTGTCATTAACAGACTCAAAAAGGAAAAAAGTCATGGACATTCAGAACCACCATACAGTTGAAAAACCTGCTGTCCTTAACGGTCATTTGCATATATCCTTGTTTCCTCTAACATAAGAGGTTTTAAGGAATTACATCATGGAAAATCTAGCTTGGTTAGATTTTCCTTGTAGTTTTTAATGATTTCTTTGTCTGTGTGACCTTGTTACTCTTTGTTTTAGATTTACAAAGTCTAGGAAGTCAGACATGATGAAATCATTGTTTGTAAGTTACATTAGACCCAAATATGAGTATGTAATAACAAAATGGAAATTAAGAAAACAAGCATGATTAACAGGAAAGAGTCCAGCAGAACTATACCAAGGGCATCCATGGATGTAAAAATGTAAGTTTCTATATATTTGAACTTGTATAGTGTCTTATCAAAAGTAGCACAGCCATCAGGCAAACTAGAAAGAAGATTACAGAGGAATGAGAGGTGTGCTAACTGATTTTCTGACAGAGAAGATGATGCATGGAATAGACCACTAAATTATATTAAATCAAGCACTATTTTAGATATTTTAAGAACCTGGACTCTTCTTATGAAAAAAACTGTTTTGGTATATTGGTAGGTTAGAAGGGTATCATTGTCCATGCCTGAAATATACATATGTATATATGTTAGTTACAGACATCTTGTGCCCCAATATTTCCGACAGTGTATTCTGCAGGGAATTTTAAAAATATGCTAGCTCATTACACTCCCAAAACATGTGTTCCCAACAAATTACCTCTTTCCTCGCCATCACACCTCCAACATTTGCTAGCTACCTGAGGAACAATTCTTTGAAGTCTACTTAAGTTGTAAAAATACTCATGCAAACACTTCCAAACAAAAATCCTAAACTGTCTGGACTTTATTGCACACTTAGGCGGTATACACGTCCTCTCATTGTTCCCTTGTACACTGCCTTTACAATCTCCCCTCCCAAGCTTTTCTAACTTCCTGCAATAGATTCTTATATGCCTTACCAATTATCCCAGTTTTCACAACAGATTCTGTTCTAGATTCAACGAAAAACTCTACCAGAGCAGGCCTTTCACTTTGGACTTCCCTATCGGTTTCTCTTTGCTTATACTCTCAGTGCACATTTTTCTTAGGACTAAAAATGTTTACTGAAAGTATGCAAGTTGTTTTTCACACCTTTGAGGAGGACAGGGACAGGAAAAGAACAGATAATTAGTGAAAGACAGTACTTGTTCAATGTTACAAGGGGATGGAGGATCTGAAAATCTATTTAGTGTTTTGCTAGAGTGTTTTCATTGAAGCTAAAAGTCTTGAAAAATGTGACATAGTTCAAATGGAGATGAGAAGCAAATACATAACAGATTAGCTTGCCAAACATTAATGTCTGCATGTAGCCTAAAAAATGGAAATATTCATTAAAAAGCACTGTAAGGTGGGAGTAACAGCTTTCTATCATAATGGCTACTCTGTCCATATTGTCATGGAATGCAAAAAGCCTTACAAGTATAGACAAAAAGTGAAGAGCACTGAATTATATTAAGAGGTGTATGATGCAAAAGCAAATGTTGCAGGAAACGCATCTGTACAGAAATGAGCATGTGAATTTGACAAAGAAAGGATTTCAGGGTGAACATTCAACAGACTATCTGGGACAAAGGAAAAAGGGAATAACAACACAGACTGATAGAGGGCTCCAGTAGCAACAGAAGAGGAAACAAAGATAATATGGTAAATATGTAATAGGAAAAGGCTACTAGCAGGGGAAGAGGATTCCTTTGTGATGTATTTACATTTGAATTAAACTGCTTGCAAAGAGATAAAGAGAAATTTGGGAGAAGAAATAAGCTTTCAGAAGGGAATATTATTCATGATGAAGATTGGGTAAAAGATATATTAGTGATCAAGAATGAACAATATAACAAAATATGTAGATTTCTGAAGAAATATAGGAGACTGTTTTGGAAGATAAGGATTCAGTGGTGGGAAGAGAAATTACATATTCCCCAAGGTACAAGCAATGGGATAGACTGGACAGAATTTATACCTCACTGGAGTTTATACATTTAGCTGAATGCTTTGACAAATAATAACTCTTTCAGTTCAGTTCACACACCAATAAAAACTAAAATAAAAATGCAAGATAATGAAGTAAAAATGAGACTCTGGTGCTCTCCTCACTTACCTGTTACAGAAAGAGGGATTTGGAGATGAGTGGTAAAAATTATTCAATAATTATTGGAGATGGTTTATTCAATGGGGATGGCTGCCAAGTGAGATAAAATGAGGGCGGAGTTTAAAAACATGGTGGGAATGAGACAGAAAGCAGAATGGGAAAGAAATCGTGGGCATCATCTGCATGGGTTGACAAGAGATGAAGTGCTGCAGAGTAAGAGGAGTCTCACAGAACAGGAAGAGTAGCAACTATGGGGTGCTTTAGGAAAATATAGTAGTAATTCGGTAACATGCATGAGTTTAGAAATGCTGATAAGCAACTATTTTTTTGATAACTAGAGTCTACAAAAAAATTTAGCACAGTGACATGCTGTTGCCAAACTTAGGGAGCCCGAAACAAGAAAAATAACCAGAGATCCTATAGAGGTATTAGATATTTTGGAAATGTTATAAAGAATTGTAAAGAGCAGAGGAGTGTAGAACAAAGAAAGGGGACAAGTAGAGATGTTTATATAAAAACAATTGTGTCTGGGATAGAGGAACATGAGTCTTGGCAACTGGTGGCTAAGACAGGAAGAGATGGGATAGGAATGGTGATCGCAATGTATTCTCAGTCAACGGGTTGGGTTAAAAAAAGTGTTCGGAGGTTGCGAGATAGAAAGGTGATACATATCTGGAAAGTTTTGTTTAACAATATTTTTAAGGGGGGGGGGGCAGTACCAGCATCTTGGAGGAAAGCTGTGGTAGCTGTGCTGCCCAAAGAGGGTAAAGACTTTTCAGACCCGGCTTCATACAGACCCATTTCAATTTTAAACCATGATTATAAAGTGTTTATGTCCATACTGCTAACAGAATGGCAGAAGTATTGCCAAAACTGTTTAATATGGATTAGTGTGGTTTTGTGGAGGGGAGATGAAACAAAAGTTATGTACTCACCATAATGATGCACCTGTGTTGTCCGTTTTCATCCTTTCTCAACCAATGGGTCTCAGATCCAACCACAGATTCAACTTCAGCCAATTCTTTAGACTCTAACTCAAGCTCCTTGCCTTACTCACAAATCCTCTCCTTCACCTGAATTACCTCAGATTGAGTTTGCCCACTAGTCACCCCACGTTCTTGCACGAATATAATGTACCCAGTAGAAAACATGCTGTAAATGTAATCACAGTCAGTGGCAGGAGCTCATTCAGCAAAGGCGGGCAGAGATTACTCCTCAGGACATACAAGTACAAATGAAAACTTCCAAAGCAGGACGGGGGCTGAAGGGAGGGAGGTTGAGAAAGGAAGAAAACAGACAATACAGATGCATTGTTACGGTGAATACATATCTTATGTATCCGACATTGTCTTTTTCGTCTGTTACTCATCTAATGGGACAGAACCCCCAGCTAGAGAAATCTTGGGTGATGCTCAAGGAAGGATATTCCAATGTAAAGTGGAGCCAAATGCTGCCTTACTGCTTGATATCATGTCCAATTTGTAATGAGCAATGCAGGTATGAGCACAAGACCAAGATGCTAATGTACAAATGTCATCTATGGAACTATGGATCAGAATGCAGATGACGTGGCTACAGATCTGGTGGAATGAGCCTTAGGAGGTTAAGGTAATGTCAGCCCTTTCCTTTGGACCTGTAAACAAAGGAAATGCATCCTTCCTAAGTAATGCCCCCCCCCCCCACACACACACACACACCCTTAGAAAAGGAGACAAGCAAATGGTCTGATTTCTTGAAACCTTTGGATCTATGAGACAGAATCTAAGCTCTCTCTGAACATAGAAAATGTGCTGGCTATATTCCCCTTTGTTGGAAAATCTTGGAAATAAAACAGGTAGGATGATGAACTGATTGATAGCAGCCTCTGATGCCACATTATGTAGAAAAGAATTAGTCAGAAGGGACACCCTATGCTTATGAAAAAATAGATACAGAGGCTGGGAAGTGTGTGGCTGGGGGTCTGATACTCATCTGGCCAATGTGAGTGCAACAAAACAGTTTTCCATGACAAGAACTTTAAGTCCACCTTGGAAGAGGGCTCAATAGGGGACTGGGTCAAAGCCTGGAGAAGCACGGTTAAATCCCATGGAGAAGTAGGGTCCTTAACTGGTTGAAATAAAAAATACCCTTGAGAAAAGCCTTACATAATTCCAGTGATGCCTCAGAAGAGTGTTTTTTTCGCTTAAGTGAAAATTAGAGATGGCAACAAGTTGAACATTAATTGTAGAATAACTAGCACCACTACTGAAAAATGAAAGCAAGGAAGTCAAGAATAGCATGAATAGGTGTTGAAAATGAATCTAGTTTCCTCCAGAGAACCCAAATGGAAAATCTTTTCCATTCACTCTTATAAACATTTCCAGAAGAACTTTTCTGGTAGGATGCAATGATGTGATGCACCGGGAAGAAAGCCTGGACGACCTAGCTACCACTGGAAGTAAAGAAACCATGCAGTCAACTTGAGTGTCCAAATATCTGTATAAGGTATCCCTGAAGGATAAGACAGAAGGTCCTGAGAAGGGCCAGTCTCGGGGGGGGGGGTGACTACATAACACCACATGAAGGGAAACCATACTTGCCTAGGCCAGAATAAAGCAATGAGAATTACTTTGCACCTTCTCTGGAATGCTCTCTGAAGAAACTTGGGAGTGAGAGGAATAGAGGTAAAGGCAAACAGAAGACCAAAGGCCAATCGCGAATCAGAGAATGTCTTTGTGACACACCCTCAGGGTGGATCAGAGGAGAGTACCTGCTGTACTCGGAATGGATGGGAGAACTGAAGAGGTTGCGGTACAGTCAGCCCCAATAACAAAATACTATTTCCACCATTAACGGATTGAGACACCAATTATATGAGGGAGAAAAACGGACCTGCACAGTTTACCTGCTAGCACAATGGACTTCCATGGAATATGTGTTATCAATAGAAAGTGGCTGGAAGAGATCACCCATTGCTACACATTCACTGCTTCTTGGAATAAGGAGTAGGACCGGGCTGCCTCCCATTTGTTGATGTACCAGATCACTAACATATTGTCTGTCTGAATAGCAACTATCCCTACAGGAAGAACATCTTGAAAGGCCTGTAATGCTAAGAGGACTGCTCTCATTTCTAGGACACTGATGTAAACACTGACCTCTGACTCAGATCATGTACCTTGGACCATCCTTCCCAAGTAATGTCCCCTTCACCCTAACTGGGAGGTATCCGTAGTCACTAAGACCTTCAGTGCGGAAAGAATGAAAGGATGGCCCTGAGTAACAACTTCTGCATGAATCCACCGGGCTGTGTGTATTCTGCAAATATTTGGTACAGTCAAAGAGTGACGTCCTACTCAGCACTGTACTGCAAGCATCCACTGCAGTACTCAAGTAAAATCTTGTTAAAGATATCAGAACTATGGAAGCTGCAATAGATCTGAGAAGCTATAACACTAGCTGAATGGAGGATAAGGAAGAGAAAGAACATGTGATGCTCACCTCTGCAGTGTGTTCAACCTTGTCTGTGGTAAACTTGCAATCTGTGTCACCTTATCCAGATGAGCACAAATGAATTCCAGGACTTGAGGGGGGGGGGGGGGCTGAGAATTGGCATAGTTTACTGTAATGCTCAGTTGAAGACACAGATGGAGGAAGTAATCCCTGTCCTGGATCAAAAGAAGCTTGGTGAAAGCACAAAGAAGCCAGTTGTTGAAGTATGGAAACACTCAATCCTAGCAGCCTCAAGTAAGCTGCGCCCACTGCCATGCACTTGGCAAGCACCCTGGGGGCTGTGGTGAGACCAAAGAGGAGGGCCTTGAACTGACAGTGTCTGGCTCAAAGACAGAAGTGCAGATATCTCCTGGAGTGCCTGTCTATTTTGATGCAACAGTACACATCCTGAAGATCCATACAGCACATCCAAACGTACTTGCGTAGAAGCGGCAGAAAGGACTGAACTGTTATCTGGAACTTTGAGTGTCTGACAAATTGATTCAGAATGCTGAGATCCAAAACTGGTCTTTGGTTCCTGGTTTTATTTAGCACTAATAACCTCAAATAAGTTCTGGATCCTTGGTAGTGGGGGGGGGGGCATTTGGATGACTTTCTGCCAGCAGCATTTGTATTTTTGGCTGCCACTTTCCTCTGACTGGGTGGAACATCTGGAATCTTTCTGGTGTGTTTTGGAGGGTGAAGTAAAAAAAGGTATGTAATAACCTCTGGATATTATACTGAGCACCCAGGTACAGTTGGTGATGTTGTCCAGGTGTCTATGTGTGGATATAAGTGCCCCCGACTGCCTCCAGTGTGCATAGTTGAGCAACCTTTCAAACATGTTGAAACAGCTTCTCACAGAATGGGCCTTTGAAGCCCTGATGTTGTGGGGCTTTGCCACGAGGGCAACATCTGCTATTTGAATTTCATCCTCTGTTGCAGGGAGATCCATCTCCATAATAGTCCTGGGACGACTCTTGCATCTTGCAGAACCACGTTTCTACTCCCTCTCTGGATTCTTTAAAAGGTCTTCTGAGGAGTAGAAAAAAAAATTTCCCTACAGCAGATAACATCTTCCAATCCTGTTCACTCCTGGAGAGTTTTCTTTACCTTCGGGCCAAACAAGGTGGCGCCATCAAAGGAAACATTGATGGATGAAGTCTTGAAGGGCTCTGAAAAGTCAAAGCTGCATCCAAATGTGCTTTCATAAAGCAATTCCTGAATCTGAGGCTCTCAAAGCTCCTTCTCAGGCATGAGAAATTAGCCTCGTGGAGGGATTTGAGGGGGAATGGAGGGTGGCCAGTTGTGAAGAAACCATCATCTTGTCCTCAGCATACATGGACCCCGAGAGGGCACTAAAAACACCTTGATCAATTCTCTCTGAAATGTCATGACGTGTGTCAAGTAGTGAAGAGATCTGAGGGCAAAGGTCACTGATGCATAAACACTCCTCCCAAACTTGTCCAGCTCCCTGGACTCTCTGTTCAGGGTATAGACAAAAGAACTCTTCTCAGCAGGTCCTTTCTTGGTGGCTGCTGCTACCACCACAGCATTCACTGGGGGACCCTTGCTCCAATGGGCCTTATCCTTTGGTGCAATGACACATTTTTCTGGCCTCTTGGGGATAAGGGCATAGAAGGTTACTACGCTAATGGCCCTAGGGCCCGTACAAGCCTAGCCAAGTACAACCTCTGCTCCCAAGAATATCAAGGTATTAAGTGGAACTAAGCCAACAACTATTGTCCTGTACAAGAGGGACACAGGTGAAACTCCCAGTGTGAATTAGCGGTTTCCCATCAAATCAGCCAAATTACACTTAAACTGGATCAGCGAGGGGTTGTGCTTCACCTGAACTGGAAGTTTGTTCCAGAGGAGAGGTAACCTCAGACATATCTGTCTCTCCAGCAAGTCCTTTTGATGTCACATACTAGGCTGAGTTCCCCACAGCAAGTGCATCTTATACCATTTGATTTACAAATGTGTAGCACTTCTATTCGAGCAGGATCTGAGATTGCTTTATATGCAAGGCAGCGGTCACCTCTGAGTAGTCTGTAAGACACAGAGTATAGTGACAGTGACTTCAGTCTATCAATGTATGACATAAGCTGGAGACCCTGAATTTTCTTTGCAAGAAACCAGTTGCTGCAGGTGCCTGATCAGGTAAATACCAAAGGTAGCACTGTACTCTGTTATTGGCCTAATGAGTGAGGAGTACAGGGGGGGTTATAACCTCTTTTGTTCTGGATGCAATGCCCTTACTTATGAGGTGGGTGACATAGAAGGCCTTTGTTACCACTGTGGAAACGTAGTGGTCAAAGGAAAGGTTACTGTTAACCTGTGTACCCAAATCTTTCACCACTGATTACATTAATAATAACGCAGAAAGTACGCAAACTGCAGGGCCATCACCAGTGCCAAAGGGGATGGCAATGCATTTTTTGCACCGAGACTTAACCCATGAATTTGGCATCAGTTTTTTGTCTGTGCAAGTCCATCTTGTAGGATGTTGACATCATCTGGGGACTTGATGACTGCACCCAGTTTGCAATCATCAGCAAACCTCGTCAGTCACAGGCCTTTTGTTTTAGCCTGTACATCCAAAAAGTAGACTTCAAACAACAGGGGCACCAGCACAGATCCCTGTGGAACACCACTGGTTACTTGTCTGCTGGCGAAGGCAGAGTCACTTATTTTGACTGCGAGAATTCTTTCAGTGAGCCAGTTTGCAACCCACTTGACAACCTATGGGTTCATTTCCAGCTGGGCGAGTTAATCAATGATGCCTGAGTGGGGAATAGCATCAAAGGCATTGGCCAGGTCCAGGTAGGCCATATGCACAGATATGCCTTCGTCCAAGGCTTTGGTGACTGCCTCAAAGTAGTCCACCAAGTTCAAGATGCAGGATCGCCCTTTAACAAAGTCAAACTGGGTTGAGTTGAGTGTTTGGATGTCTCCATCTTTGTTGATAAAGTCCATGATTATTCTTTCCATAGGCTTGCAGATTAGGCTGGTCAAACTTATGGCTCTACAGTTCACAGGGCCTATGGAGGCACCTCCTTTATGTAACTGGATGATGGTTGCTGTTCTCCATTCAGCAGATACAAAACCAGTGCTTAGCCTGTGGTTAAAAGAGTACCCAGTGGTGCAGTTAGTTCCTATTTTAATCCATTTACAACACAGCCTGGGATATTATCAGGTCCCACAGAGACTATTTTTTTGGCTTTGGTGAGTGTCTACGACCTGCTCCTTGGAGATACTAGGTGGAAGGCAGGTGGTAGGGATGTTTTGGGAGATATGTGGCAGGACCGGGGGAGAAGATTTTAATGAACCTGTCAGCTAGCAGGTTGGATAGTTCTGCAGGTTCAGCATATGTGATGCCACCAACAACCACTTCTGCGCAGAGGTGAGTTTTTCCTGTAAGGTTTCTGATGTAGCTAAAGAAGCCCTTATGGTTATCCTTAATGAAGGAGGCTAATTTCGATTCATAGTTCGCTTTAGAATGCCTTATTTGCTTTTTTAAGCCGAGGAGGGAATCCTTACAATTCAGAGACCTTTCCTTCCCGCTCTTGGACTGCGATTTCTTTCTCTGTTTGTATAACCTGTTAATGGTGGATGTCTACCAGTCAGGCTTGTTCTTTCTTGAGATTCTTGTCTTGATCCTATCAGGTACAGCTGAGTCAATGCATTTGTATACATGCTTATACAACGCACTGGTGTAAATCCCAGTACAGGTGTCCATGCCATCAGTGAGGGCAGGGGCTATGAAGCTATTAATGCCATCGTGTATTACACTGTAATTGGCTTTGGACAATTTTTTTAGTTTAGTTGCTGCTAATGGGAGGATTAAGATGTTATTGTTACTTCTAATGAGACTGATTTATGATCAAACCTCACTAGAGAGGGCAGCACACATGGGGTGGTGCAAGGATCACCCATGTTTATCAGCACCAGATCCAGAATATTTGGACCCCTTGTAGGGGTGTCAACCAACTGGTCCAGGGCACTGGAGTTAATGAAGTCCAAGAACCTTTGGGCAAGTGTGCTAGTACACGTATAATTTACCTATGGATGGGTACTTAAAGTAACCTAAAACCAGGGAGCTTGGATGTATTTTGAGCAATTCCAGTAGATCCAAGTATGCAGTGTGGGTATCCTGGTTCATGGAGGGGGTCCTGTAACTGGCAATAACTTGGAGAGAGGTCTTAGCTAAAGTCAACTGGACCTGGATTAGTTTAAGAGAATCATTTTTTAACCAATCTAGAGGTTTATTTATTTTATAGGTTCATAGGTTCATACTAGGCTATCTGCCCTAAGGCATTTATAAGCCTAGCCAGAGTGTATATGGCTTACACCACCCCTTAGGATGAGAATACTACGCCCTTTTAGGGTTTGGTTTACTATGCCTCTGTCTAGTAGTGACACAGAGATGACCCCCGGGGTAAACCTACGATCTCCCATCCACTCGTCGAGATTTCTCTTGAATAGAATCAGTGAGGGGCTCTGCCTAACATGGACTGGGATTCTGTTCCAGAGTGTAGGGAGCCTCTGGGTTATGAATCTGTCCCTCCAGCACGTCCTATTTATTTCTGTGTTGAGGTTTTAAGTCACTTGTTCTCATGGCTCTGATGGATTTGGATTTTTTGAGGTGGAGCATGTCCATTAATTCAGGATTGGACATGGCCTTGTACATCAGGCACAGATCACCTCTGAGTAGGCGGTATGCGACTGAATAGAGCTGGAGTTTTTTCAGTCGGGCAGCACAGGACATATGTTTAAGACCCTTTATCCTCTTGGTGAGGAACTTTTGGGGTCTTTCCAACTGCTGCAGGTGTCGGGTGAGATACAACCCAAATGGGGCATTGTACTCAATCATTGGCCTGATAAGAGAAGAGTACAGGGGCACAATGACCTCTCTTGATCTAGATGTGAAACCCTTCATGATAAGGTGGGCAATATAGAAGGTCTTCCTAACCACTTTGGCAATGTGAGTGTCAAATGAGAGGTTACTGTCAACCTGGGTCCCTAGGTCCCTGATTACCTCTTCCGTACTTAATGGATTACCGCCTATGTGGTAATTTGTCGGTACCTTGTTTTTCCCAAAGGGTATGACTATACATTTTTTGGCGTTCAGCTTAAGGCCATGGCTCTGGCACCAATTATCCGTTTCTATGAGGCCTCTCTGAAGGATGTTTGTGTCTGCTGGAGTATCAATTATGGCGCCCAGTTTGCAGTCATCTGCGAACTTTGTCAGCCACAATCCTATGTTTGCCTGTACCTCGGAAAAATAAATGCCGAACAAGAGGGGTCCCAGGACTGACCCCTGTGGGACACCGCTTGTGACCGGCTTAGAGTCTGACATAGCACCAGCAACTCTGACCCTGTGGGTTCTGTCCTTGAGCCAGTTTGCAACCCATCTTGTGACATATGGGTTTACATTTAAGCTGGTGAGTTTGTCTATGATGCCCGAGTGGGGTATTGTGTCAAAGGCTTTTGCAAGGTCAAGGTAGGCTGTGTGAACTGCCTTACCCTCATCAATGGCCTTAGTGACTGTTTCAAAAAAGTCGACCAAGTTCAAAAGGCAGGATCTGCCCTTGACAAAGCCAAATTGAGTAGGATCCAATGTCTGTAGGTCCCCAATGTCTTTGTTTATGAGTTCCATAATGATCCTCTCCATAGCTTTGCAGACCAGGCTCGTCAAGCTTATGGGGGCGGTAATTTCCAGGGTCTGTAGAAGCACCGCCTTTGTGAAATGGGACCACTGTTGCCATACGCCACTCTTTGGGTACGTATCCTGTAGTAAGGCTAAGATTAAACAGCAGCCTTATGTGTGGGTTTAGTTCCTCTTGGAGTTCATGTAGCACACAGCCTGGGACACCATCCGGTCCCATTGATGCTGTGTTTTTAGCTTTAGAGAGGGCGGCCTCTCACCTGGGCATCTGAAATGTTAGGGAGGCTACACTCTGCTGGGATAGTTATTTCTCCTTTTGGGGGGGGAGGAGAAATTTGCACTGAACCTGTCTGCCAGAATGTTGGCAATGTCAGTGGGTTCAGTGTATTTTGTGTCATTTTGGACTAACTCTGAGCATATCTGGGAGTTTCCACCCAGGTTTCTAACATAGCTAAGGAAGGCCTTGTGATTGTCTTTTGTGATTTTTCTCTCAAAGTTGGCCTTGGATGATTTTATGAGTGATCGTAGTTTTTTGCTAGTACTGATCAGAGACGCCTTCCCTTTTAGGGATTTTGCTCTGTCATGTAGTAGCTTCCTCCTCCTGTTGTAAAGTTTGTTTATGGCTGGGGTCCACCAGACCGGGCGCCTGCCTTTGGGGGAATGGGTCTTGGTTTTATTTGGGATTGCATGATCCATGCATTCTTGAAGGTGCCCATAGAAGGCATTTGCAAAGGATTCAGCAGTGTGGGTTGTGGTTTCCACTGGCCCAGGGGCCTTGAAGGATACCACTTCAGTCTTGAGAAGTGTGAAGTTTGCTTTTGAGAAGTTCTTCACTGTGGTCTTTTGTGCAGGGGGTGGGGGCGGGATGTGGATTTCCAGTGAGATTAATTTATGGTCTGATCTTACCAAAGAGGGATATACTTCCAGTGTGGAGCATTTTGTCTCCATGTTTGTGATGATCAGGTCTAGTATATTGTCTCCTCTTGTGGGAATGGTGACTAGTTGCTCCACTGCATTTGAGTTTATGAATTCTAGGAACCTTTGGGCTAGGGTGTTGGGGCTTGAGTAATGTTCCCAGTCTATGTTTGGGTAGTTGAAGTCTCCCAAAATGATGGTATTTGGAGAGACATTCATACTCTCCAGTGTCTTCAGGAAGGCTGTGTGGGGTTCCTGAGTTTGAGAGGGTGGTCTGTAGCATGCTACAAACTGTAAGGCAGTTTTGCCTATGGTTAGTTGCACCTGGATAGTCTCAGATACTTCGTGCGTTGCCACTAACCTGGAGGTGTGGGTATCTTTGATGAAAATGGATACTCCCCCTCCTTTTGTGGTTCGGTCCACGTTTTGGGGCCGGAAAGCATGATATGAGGTAAAACCTGATAGTGCTGGGGTGCTCTCAGGAGCCTTGAACCAGGTTTCAGTCACTGCGCAGACATCAATGTTCTCCATACTGAGGAGGGCTTCGAGGGCGTGCATCTTGAGGTTTAGACTTCTGGCATTGAGCAGCATTACCCTTAGTTTTTTCCACTTGTGTTTTCTAGGGAGGTAGGTTTGTCATTTGAGCCTTGCCTAAAAATGGCTTTATGGGTGTGGCAAGAGCCTTGGCCAATATTCGGAAGCCCAGGGGTGACAGGTGCAAGCCATCCCTTGCGAAGCAGCGTGGCTTGTCAAGCATGTCATCCCAAGCAGACAGACATTGGATCCCCTTAGAATGACACCAGTAATTAAGCCAATTGTTAAAACTGATCATTTTGTCTTTGTACTGTGGCATCATTCTTGGTGAGGGTAAGATGCTGCTCAGGGTCAGGGTCATACCGGCCTGGGCTACATAATCAGAGAGCTCCTCTATGTCTCTTTTCATGTAGTCCAGGGAGGTACGTCTCAGGTCGTTCACACCGGCATGTACAATGACTGAGTCATATTTGTACTTGCTGTGGAGTGACCTGAGTGTTTGTGTTATGTGGCGGATTCTAGCTCCCGACAGGCAGCTTACTGTGACCTTTTCCTTGTTCAGTCTGGTGAGCGGGACGTCAGTGTGTCTGACTATGGAGTCACCTATTACAAGTGTGTCTGGCATGTTGTTTGGCCTCAAGGGCTGTGACTGTTTAGCACACTGACTTTGTGAACTATGTGTTGCATGTGCTATGTCTTGAGGTGGTGGTTGCTTGGGTGTCTGCTTTGGAGGCCTCTGTTGTTTTGGTAGATTTTTAATCAGCGCCTCCGAGTATGTTTTTGTGTGTTTATGTGTTTGATTTGCTGTTGTGATAGTTCTATGTGAGACTGGGTTTGTGGTGTGCGTGGTTACCTTCTCCTCCTGACTGGTCTTGCCAGTACTGAATTGAGAGAGCTCAGCCTCCAGTTTGGCTATATAGTTGCATCTCTCGCATATATTTGTATTTGTTGGGAGGAGGAGAGGGTTGTCTGTGTACATGAGGCAATTGTAACATTGCCTCAAGATTCCCAGATATTTTGATGAATATTAATACTCCCCCTCCTTTAGTTCTCACACTTTCAGTTTGTGGTCTGAATGTGTGTGGAAGGCATTATAACCCAGTATTGCCAAGTGATTTTCATGGCCTTAAACCAAGCCTCTGTGACTGCACAGACATCAGCAGTTTTAGGTTTAGACTCTTAGTGTGTAGCAGCATAACTCTGAGGTTTTTTGAAGATAATTTTACTTTGGGAATTTTGTTGTTCTGACACTGCCTAAAAAGGCACTATGGGGGAAGCAAGAGCCTTAGCCAGTAACCAAAATCCCAGAGGTACAGATGAAGGCTATCCCTGGCAAAGCAGCATGGTCTATATACTATGTCATCCTAGGCTGAGAGGTACTGGATGCCCTTAGAATGACACCAGAAACTAAGTTAACTGTTGAAGTCAATTAGTTTTTGTTTATACTGTGGTATCATCTTAGGTGAAGGTAGTATGCTCATCAAGGGTACGGACATACCTGCCTGAGACACACATGCTCCATGACATCTGGATCCTTCCAAGCTTGGTGGGACAGGAGGTCCACCATTTCATTTACTAGGGAACTACCCAGGACGTAGCTGAGCTGGCTCCAAATGCCTTGAGAAAAGCTGGCTTCTCCCTGGGAGGGGGGAAGGGTTGGAAGATCAGCCTCTTTTCCATCTCAAATGTTTAAGGATTTCACCTAACAAGATATCCTTATGGGGTGATCTGGGAGACCCTTCGCCTTCAAAAAAGTCAGTGTCTTCAGTCAAAGATTCCTGTGTGGAATCTAAATGCCTGGTTTTGAGTGAGTATTCAAATTAGGAATACTGGGTCCACAGAAAAGCCTGAATACAATTAAAAGGGGGTACTCTGGTGGGAAGCTCTGGGGAGGATTTGGAAGTGTGAGCACAGTCCTGGATGACGACGATGTCAAGACTTGACCAGGCCAGCTGTCTGGATGGGACAGGATGAAAAGGCTCCGGCTCCAGAGTAGACAGTTCTGGAGGTGGTGGACCTGAAGGGGCAAGAATGTCTTGTCCACAGATGTGGAAAACGCTCTCTCCACTACCACAAAAGTAGAGGTAAAGGGGGAATCAAGAACTGACCTGATAGGAACTGAAACAACCTGCTCAGGGCAGCTCCAAGCATCCCCAAGATCCTGCCTCAACTCAAAGGTCAAAGCCAAGTTGTCCAGCACCAAGGCTCAGAGGGGAAGGGACAGCTTCAAGAACATCAGCATCAAACCCAGGCCCCCAGATCATCTGGCACCAACACTACTGCTCTGAGATCCCACTGGCTCCAACAGAGTCAGATCCATCTGGATCAGAGGTGTTGGTGTCAACGATGGGCAAGCCTTAGGTTCTAACACAGAAACTCAGGATTCTCAGATCCGAAGACTCCAAAACCAGAGGACAGATCAGAGTAGGAAACAAAAGTTGGGGCTGGACTGATGGTAGGCCTATGGATCCGATGGGAGCCACAGCTGGAATTACTCCCAACATAATCTGGGTTCTGAGAAGCTTTCTCATCACCCTGTCCACATCTGCTTCTGTCAGGCTCCTAGACGACTTGAGGGACGAAGAGTTGAGGGTGACCTGGATGTCCTTCTAGGTGTATCCTGCAAAAAGGGTGAGTGAAGCTTCAAAGAAATTGGCTCCGGAGAGAAACTGGGTGATCTAACCTGAGGAGACTGACTTGGCTTGAGACAGATCTGAAAGGACAGTTGGATGAGGGTCTCCGGACCCAAAGATTTTGCTATTTTCTCAGGCATAGAAAAGCCCGAAGTAGAGGGAGAGCAATCAGAGGAACACTCCCTTGACTCTTCAGCCTTGTCATTAGTATGCTCTTCAGATGACACCAAAGATTATTTGGAGTTAGAGGGAGCTCCAGAAGATGTAGTAGAAGAGGGAAGCAAGCCTTACAAGACCAGTTTATTTCTGATACAAATACTCTATGACTGAACCCTGCATGAACCTCACAATCAGTATTAAGATGCACTGCTCCAAGGCAATAAACACACTAAGAGTGAGTATCCAAATTAGGAATATTGTGTCCACAGGATGAGCACTTTTTAAAGCCAGTTAGTTTTTCAGACATGACAAAAAAGAACAGCAGCCACAACAGAATACGACCACAACTAAAGAAAGAAGAGCAGGACTACCAACAATGATGACACTAAATTTAGTCATAATGTGCAGAAAATACCAGCAATGGTAAAAGGAAAAGTCCCAAGGCAGCAAACAAATATAAAAGGGGTACAAGGCCCACCAACACTACAAAAAAGATTAAAAAATATATACATATATATCAGTTAATAACAAGGAAAGTCGGGGAGGAAAGAAGGAGAGAGATAAATCTGATAGGAAAAAAATTAAGATAACGTATCTAACTTTAAATCCCACTCGATCTACAGGTGACCATGTCCAAACTCTGAAGTGACAAAAGATTTGAGGTAAGTCAGGTGAAAGCAAGGATTATTGGTAAGGGGAGGAGCTCGAGCTATGGAGTTAATGTTATCAGACAGCCATCAATTGAGGAATGGACAAAAAAAGACAATCAGATCATCTGATAATATTAACAGAGCAATGATGATCCAGAGAGACGCAGAGTGTAGGAAAAGTGTTGCTGTTGTCAGTGGGACTTGATGCTGTGAGGGCATTCAACTGAGTTAGTTAGGATTTTTTATAAGTTTTATAAGTAGGACAATGGCAGCATTTGCATTCCCTGGAAAATAAAAGGGTTCAGGAGGAGGATTTATGAAGGCTCAGAGGCATGATTTAAGGTGGAATGGCTCCCTTCTGACACGCTTTGTTTGGGCAGAGGAGCAAGGCAGTGGTAACCACTTTATCCTTTGTTTTTAGAGCCAACTGAAGAAAATATTGAGCACTCACAGGTTCAGGAATGTTGCTGATGTGGTATTAAGGATGGGCTGGCTTTGTTCACAGTTGATGTTATTTTGTGCTAGACAAATACAGAAAGGGATTCGCTGATGTTGTGCAATATTCTGAAAAAACTTCATGCCTTTTTGAGATATGACATGGATGAGGATAGGGCAAGGGCTGTAGTTGCCCCCACATGAATTGCTTCAGTGGTACTTGTGTTTATTGGGAAATTATAAGATGAAGTAGGAAGTGTATGGATAAAGGAGGATTATGTTATGGCAGCTGGGAATATATGGAAAAAGATGCAACAAATGATAATATAAAAACTGGAAGGCTGAAAGCTTTCAATTACAGATACGGATAGTGAAACAAACAGTGAGCATGTTTGTAGTCCCTTTGGTTTTGTATACAAGTCAGGCATACTTCTATCAACCAAAGAAGTTCTGGATCATGTATGCTGCACAGTTAAAGGAATTTGATGGAAAGGAAAAGGGCAGGGGTTTGGTGGGTGGAGATGGTTCTCACCATGGAACAGTGTGGTTTGGGATTTTCTGATCTGAAGGGATATTTGGGGGCTGCACAGCTGGGTATTAGTGCATAACACAAGTGGTGGTGCAGCGGTAGCATTGTCGCCTCACAGCAAGAGGTTCTCCCATTCGATTCTCGGCTGGAGCACCTTCTGTGTGGAGTCTGCATGTCCTCCCCACGGTCGAGTGGCGTTCGAAAGACATGCATAGGGGTGTGCCTTCGTTGAAGGTTGGGCGTCAAGCTGGCACCTTGGCACCGTAAAAATCTACTGCCAATCATTAGCAGACCAGAGTTCCGCTGTGGTGACCCCTAACTGGGAAAAGCCGAAAGAACAACAAGGGGTGCAGGGGTGATGGCATGGAGGGGATTGAAATGTAGGGAGAGAGTAGAAATGGTCCAGCACAGGAGTGGAGAAGGAAGATTTTGCCACAGGGAATGGTCTGGAGATTAGGCAGGGAATGACTGGGGTTTGCTCGATAGGATTAGCACGAGACACAAATTTTGGGAACAGGTGGCTAGAGAGGGAGTGGTGGTGAAGTGGTGAGGAGCTAGGAAGGGCTATGTGCAAGGGATCAGTGGGAGGACAGCTGTATAGCTCCCAGGTATATAGCAGGGTCCAGCGGGTTTGGGATTTTTGCTTGAAGGAGTTTGCATGAGTGCTTTGTGCTGTTGTGCCTTAAGCAAACTTCAGAGAATTTTATTTTGGCTGGACAGCAAGTCAATTGGTGTGACTGGAAAGTTTTTGAGAATGTAATAAGTTGACAGATTTTGGGGGTTCCCCATGGGGTGCTTTGGCAGGGGTGTTGGGGAGGAAATGTTTGTAACTAAGGAAATCTTCTGAGCTGATATACAGGATCAGAATTGCCTGGATATGGTGGGGCCTTGCTAAGTTTAATGCTATTGGCTATAGGGAGGGCAACTGCTAGAAAGTGGAAATCAAAATCTAAACCAACTGTAACTGAAGAACTGAGCACTGAATATTGTAAAGGACATGGGAGAACTAGAGGTGGAGCTGATGCAAAAGGGTGGGAGCTGACTGCATAGAGGAAGACAGAATTTGTGAGAACAACATATGTTGAGTGTTGTTTGGAAGGAGAAATGAATTTTTGGGAGGGCTGAAACTGAGGAAATTATACAACGTTGGAGTGAATGAAAATTACTAAAATGTGTACTGCATGAAAATAAAGGAAATGTTATGCTTTTGTTTGGTTTCCTATTACTTTACATGTACCTATATCACATTTAAAAAAAATGTCATGTTTAATAAAGTTGTTTAAAAAATATGTAATGGGTGTATACTGTACAATAATCTGTCATCCTCAGTGATAGTCCTTTACTTGTACTCAGTAAATAAGCAACTAAGTCCCTCTCCTTGTTTTCAGTTTTCATATACCTTACTTTAATTATCTCACACATCTTATTCATATCAAATCAAATCCAATGAGACAACCAATTTCTTCACTAAAACATTGACCGACATGACGTGTTAAGGCATAACATACACTCAGCTTTGAAAGTAGTACTGGAAGTTCAAGATATGACAGTTCAAGTCTCACAACAGCAAATATTAGATGTGATTCAATATAAATAGCTAACCTCTCCCTGTTCCAACAACTTATATATACTAACTTTTAACAGCGATGTACCTTGGAGAAAAAGGAGTTCTCTGACACACTGCGATTTTTAGACTTGGTTTATTTTTATCCAAACTGCACTTAAATTTCCAATTTTCAAAGGAATACACTTACCATTTTTGAAGTAGTAATAGGAAATCCTTGAATGTCTGGCAACTAAATACATCATCACCTTCCATCTTATTGAAAGCATTCCTTTCAATCAGTAGTAAAATGGTCAATTTGTTCTCGATCAAATAATGACAAACTAGTTATCCAGAATTTCCAAAGCTGGACTAATAATAATAATAATTAAAAAAAAAAAAAAAAAGAAGGGAATCAACCTTACAGTGGCACAACTAACTCTAGCTACAAAGCATGGCATACCTACTTGTTATCACTGCAGGTATAGCTGCATGACTATCTTAAAAATCTGTAATCCTGAAATGCAAGCAACAAGAAAATGGCAATGTTGAAGTACAGTATGATTTGCCTATTTTATTTAACATCTGTTGACCGGGAAAGTCCGACTAGGACAGAGCCTATTTTCAGCGGAGGCGGCCTAGGGAGAAATGCTCCAGACTACAGCTTAAGAAAATACAATAAAGCCTCAGGTACATAGCTCTCAACCTTCCATTTCCAAAATGAGGAACACTATCCCTCATAATGTGGAAAAATGGGCAAAATGTGGAACACATACTAATGGCTTACTAACAGCTTCAACTAGGAAGGTCATAGGATGGTTAAAATAAGCTGATTTTACTTATAAATAAGATATTTTAATGAATTAATATGATTAATTTCTATTTACCATGGATTTCACTTTAAAAAAATCTTAACACTGAATGTGTGACACACTTTCGATGTGGAACTCTGAGAAACATGAACTTTTTAGACCCCAAATGAGGTACGTTCCTCCTCATGAGGCACACGAGAGATATGCTCAGGTAAACATCTTCATATCAAAGAAGCCAACATTTTCTACAGTCAAATAAATTTATAATCTCAAAGTTAAAAGGGCGCAAGACTACACATCAAACAGTAGCAATACATATATGTCTCTAAGTTAATTACAGCTATTTGCTATCTGCCACTAAGGGTAACAGGGTTTTATTAGCAACCCTGCACTGGACAAACCAGGCAGGAAAGGGGTGGGAGTAAAGAGGCATAGCCCATTTGCCTCTTCTGGAAGTGGGGGTGGGAGGGCTAAATGCATTTGGGGCAGACTGAGCCACTTTAATTTCCCTGGAGGAGGCAAGGGAAACCGCTGCTATACTTTGGTGACAGGGCAGGGCTGCTTGAAGGGAATGCCTCTTTCAGAAGTGAGAGAAGTCTGCTGTGGTCAGCCAACTGCATGCCCCTCTCTGGCACTTTGTGAAGTGCATGGAGGAAGTTGGACTGAAAAAAACAAAAATAATCCTTGAACCACCCCAGATGGGTGCCTGAATGTGATCCTCTCCATCTCAAACTGAAAATGTAGCAACCAGACCAGTACCGATAAACAGAATACTCGGTTTCATATCAATTTTTTTCTGTATAGAAAATATTTGAAATAAAAACATTTCCTCATTAGTGGAAAATAAACAGCTGTTTAATCATTCCAGTTGTATTCATATGGAGATACTCAGCCTCAAACTATCATGTGCAAATATTTTACACAAAAACAATTTTCCCCTTTCTGTTCTGGTTCAAGTATTCCTCACCATAGGCACCATATATCTACTCTCCTTATAAAAAAAGTCCAATTTCAGTTGAGAACATTATTTTGCCAAATTAAATATATATCTAACCAGTTCAGAGACATTCAAGTGGAAATTTTCAACATCTCAAATGATTACGTTCTAGCCATAAAAAAACACTCTGCATTCTCCATTTTAATTAGACTTTTCTGACTCATTCTCTACTTCTACCAAATATGCATTGTGACCTTGTTTAGAAAAAAAAAAATATATATATATATATATATATACATATAATTATTTTAACCTGGCTTTCAATTGTTCAACACTTCTAAACAAAGTTCTCCACCTGCCAAAAAAAAAAGCTTACCGAGATTGTTTTTCTGGTTTTATTAGACAAAATAATACAGTCTGCAAATAAAGCCAACTTTTCTTGATTACCATACCAATTATATTTTCCAAGTTCCTTAATTCCTTTGCAATGGCTCTAAATATAAAACAAATAAAGGGAAAGGGGACACACTCTGCCTGGTTCCCCTATTCAGATACTTGTCAAAAAGAAACCCTGCCACTAAATTTTGCCTCGGATCCCTCTTGTATCCTCCTACTTAACCATACTATTGTATCAAGGAATGCAATTGCTTCCATTGCCCTACTCATAAAATCCTAGCTTACTCTGTTGAATGCTTTCTCTGCATCCAGACCCACCAACAGTAACAGTATTTTCTTATACTCTGTTGACCTCTGGATCATTATTGTTCTATTAATGTTGTCAAATGTTTACTTCTCCCACAAAACCACACTAGATCCTATAATTTATATTTATAAAGCTGGGTCTGATGGGTCTTTACCTCCTTTAGGTATTACAGCCACCACTGCTTTCTTCCAGGATGTTAGTGCATCCCCTCCTTTTAAAATACTGTTATACAAAACCTTTTTGAACTTTATCACTTTCTTTCCCCCTAGCATCCAAACTTCCACAGGAATGCCATCTCTTCCTGGAGACTTTTCTGTAGACTGATTTATGTCACTGTTTTTACTTCATCTCCTCCTATCTTAATTGTTAACTGTAGAGTCTCATCTACCTTTAACCTTGGCTTACTTATGTCTTCCTTAAATATTTCCATTTCTTCTCTTTCTTGACTTCTCTATCCTCTACTTGATACAAATTTTCATAAAATTTCCAACACATCTCACATACCTCTACAGCATCTCCGGTTATTTTTCCTGTTATAGGCTCCCTAAGTTTGGCAACAACCCTTTCTACTTTCTGTTGCCTGAGTCATTGTACTAAAAAGATTTTGTGCTCTGGAGTTATAAGCAAAATACAGTTGCTTAACAGCAAGCTTGATAAACTCATGCATATCACCCAGATACTCCCTTATTTTATTCTGCAGCTGTTCCTATTCCTGTTGTGTGAAATTCACTTTATTCTGCAGTACTTTAACCTTTGTCAGCCCCTCTAAATAATTCCTGTTACTTCTTAACCGTATCTTTTCCCTTTATTTCTACCCTATTTTTAAACTCCACTTTCATTTTCTCCCACCCACTAGCTATAACTTCTGAAGAAATTTCTAACTTGCCTATTAAGTCTTGAATTTCCACTACCCATTCCTTAAATGCCTCTCTCTTTAACAGATAGGTGGGAAGCACCAGTGTCTCATTTTTACTTTATTACCTTGCATTTTTATCTAAGTTGTTATTGGTGCATGATCTGAAACAGTTATAGGATGTGAATCAAAGCTTTCAATTAAATGCACATGTTCCTGGGAAATATAACTAATGTCTAATCTAGACCGGTTAATGCACCTTGGGCAACAACATGCAGATTCTCTCAGAATTCCTTCAATCAAAATCATGACTTTCATACCAACTACTTTCATAAATTTCTTTAGAAATCTTCTCATTTTTGATACATCTTCCCTTCAAAGTCCCCCAAATACATCCTCACTGTTGCAAATCAAGTTTCAGTCCCCACTTATAAGTAATATTCCCTGCTGAAAGCGGTTCATTTCTCCCCAAAATTTCTTAAGCTGCATAACAGCAGATTTAGGTGGAATATAAATACATGTCAGCTTAATCTTCCTCTCTTGCCAGCAGGTCCTCTTGTTACTTGCCCCTGATACTCTGCTGAATATCTGTCCTGAAATCCTTTATCAAATGCACATGCACATTTCTTTCCAGCTGGGCTATTTGTATTTCTTAATCTAATTAAATACTCTTACCTTTTTGTCCATACCCGTGAGGCCATTCGCATTTCAAAACTGGGCAACTTTCTTGGTAGCTACCACCATTATAGTGTCCACAAGTGGCCCCTTACTCCAATGCTATCTTTGGAGGTCCAAAGCACACCAGATTACAGGGTATGAGTTGCGCCATAACTGGGTCCTTCCCGCTTACAGCATATATCAACCAGCATGCCTGGAGGTGACAATATCCATGCCACTGAGGGAGAGGAGCTGTAGGCTTCCCGCAAGATCTCTTTCTTAGGGGAGATGACAGATGGGGGAATATTGGCCCCATAGATCCCATCATTTCCAGAATCTCACCAAAGGAGACATCTTCTGGAAGGGACTAGAAATATTCCCCTCATCAAGGTCCTCATTGGGGAAAGAGAGTCTTGGAGTGGGGGGGGGGTCAAGATACTTCCTTTTGCACTGCCTTTTCCTGCGGGAATAGGTGGTGAGCCATCTGAACTCTCCTAGGAAGAATGCATCCAGGATCTCAGCGACATGGGCCTATGGGTTCTTCAGTCCAACGGCAACAAAGAAAAATGGTTGAAATGCCCAGCTTCAGCAGTGTCTCAGGGCAGAAGCAATGGGGTCTATGCTGATCACAGCAAAGAATCTTCTTCAGTTCTTCTTAGTGTCACTGGGTCAGTTGTAACATTCAGAGTAACGACCAAAATCATAGAAGCAATATCAACCACTGGCACTGAAGGCTCCAACACAGACATCACCAGAGAATTTTGGTACGGATGGTCTGAAGGCTGACTGCACCAATAAACAGAACAGCCCAAACAATATCAGGATCAGTATCAACACCAAATGCTCGACACAGAATCCCTCCGTCCTAGAGCTCACTAGTGATAGATCGCCAAAGAAACCAAGCAAGTTCGACATTGGTACAAAAGAAAACATCTGATGATAAAGCTGGATGGTGTCAACATACCTATTTATGTGGATTTACCCTTTGAAATAGTGAAACAACATCAAGCTTTTTCAAAGATGAGACAAAAAAATACACTACAAACAGAGTCAACTTTTATTTTTCCTGCAAAACTAAAACAATAAATCTGTACCTCTTACTTTTTCCACAGAATCAAAGGCCAAGCATGAATTATCCACACTTGGATTAACTTAGCCCCTATATCCCATTACTATTCTAAAAGGCTTGCAGTCATGGACCATACAGGTAAATTTACAACTTTCACATGGAGACAGTTTTATTCTGTCTTTTGGCTTTCTTCTTGGCACAAAATTCTTCTGATTTGCCTTCATGGGTGTGAATATGGGTCAGTCTACTCCAGACAAATAACTATTCCCAAGAGAAATAAGGTGTTGGCATTCTTTTACTATATTATATACTGCAATGCAAGTTAAGATACTGAGCATAAATTATTAACAGTACTCACGTTTTAAAAACTAAAGAAATTGATGAAGTTTATGGAATCTAGATCAGAAAATAGATTTCTTCTACAAGAAACTCGTATTAATGACATGCAATGTATGAATCTATAACTAAAATATAAATGGATTAATGCTATTTATAAAAATCACGGTACACAAAATTCAAATTGTGCTGCTGCTGCTGATAAATCAATCATGTGAGTGCATCATTAAACAGGCATATTATGACAGCAAATATTAAGTCAGAGCTTTATCCATGTAAACTAAAGACCTAATCAATATAAAGTCCGTTCTAGGAATATCATTTTTTAATACAGTACAACTGAAGCTCTTCACAAGTTGGGCAAATCACCTTTTACAATAGGTGGAGGTTGGAATGCAATATTAGACCATTTTCTGGAAAGATCTTAACTCACCCCCAGTAGAAATGGGTACCAAATCAAATATGGGAAGTTGTCTAATACAAGAAAAGTTGTGTCACTTTCTCAGAATACAATATACTCATATTTCAAATACAGTAAAACTATACACAAGAGCTAATTTTTATGCAATGTAATCCAATGCAATAAAAGGCAATTTCTGTGACAATGTATTCAATTTTAATTGCACAATGTCCAGTAAGATTTTTTAAAAACAGAAGGAAACGTTTTAAAAGGCAAATGTATGCCAATTTGCTTGATTCAAAAAACTTTTGCAATATGATAACAGAAACAGTTATTTTTTGGAAAGATACGTTTGTGGCAACTTTCTTTAAATACAAATGCGATGCATTTAAGGCCACTATATTGGAAGCAATGACTTCCCATCAAATAATGTGTAGAAAAGGTTTGCAATAAAAAATTAACTGTTAAACAGTTACAGATTATTAATATATCAAAAAGTGCAAGAAAGTGACACATGAGAAAATAATGACTGAAAGAGTAGCAAAAGATGGACAACGTGACACTTTAAAAACAGCCTCCTTTGCAACTATAAGGTAGATAAAAGACTTGCTTCATAATGTAAGGATGAATACACAAGAAATTATATAGCGACGACAGTATAGACATGGAGCAAAATACATTTCCCATTATGACATCAGTAACATTTAGGACAAAGTTTATAAACCCATATATAATAAGGAATGGGCACAATATACAAAATGGCTGAGCACTGGATATCAGATACTCCTGAAAATCTACTTCAATTTGAAGAAGCTAACATGACAACAGGATATACTAGATTATATACTGCCATTAAAAAAAGAGAGGTCCAGTAGCCAACAATATGTTGTAAATTTTTACATGATCTTTAAAGAAGTACTTGTTCCTTATCTACTACAAGTGGCTTTTTATTCAATTATACCTGGATAGCTTATTCATAGCTCTATGGGTCTTCTTAAACTCCTAACAGTAGTAAAAAGTCCTGCTGCAATCAAAAGTTCTTCACTTTAGCGAATAAAAACAGCTTCACGTTCTTCGTATATTGAGTGAAACTTGCATAAAATTGGCAGATAAGCGCTGTGCGTATGTAAAGAAATTAGAAATAAATCATGTATTTATACATATTTCAAAAACAAAGAAAAAATAACATTATATTTAATTCTATAGAAACAAACATATAACTGTGATTGGTTAAAACTTAAATATTTCTTAGCATATATACATATATAATACACATATATATATATATATATATATATATATATATATATATATATATACATATATATATATATTAGAATATAGATGGTTTTAATATTCCAATTATCTTGCTTATAGCTTCTGTGTGATTGAATGGAGTGTTTGCAGCCAGGAAATTCAGTAGTAAAACTTGAATGAGATAACTTTGAAAAACTGGTGTACTATAAGACTTAAAAATGCACCTATGAAGATATAGTAATTGGGGTACGTATGTTTGGTGTTTTTTTATAAATATACAAATATATAAATGTGTACCATTAGGTGTTAACCATCTAGTCAACAGTGCAGGCTAACTTGTCTAAAATACATACTACACTATCCATTGTCTATGTGACAGGATAGAGAAACTGTATGCGGGAAATCAGGAAGAAAAATATAACTGGGTGAAAAATTGAAATGCTGGTCTGCTACGGGTCTTATAACAAACACCAGTGAGGACTTCGTAATTTGGGTTGTGTGTGATTGGTATTTTTTATACAGAAACTAAATGTTATTCCTGGTTTACAGTAGATGACAGATTCCAGACTAAGAAGAACGTGATTAAATCCCAGGGCCTCAGGATTATAAAAGTATTGAATGAACTAAGGGATTTCACCATCAACATAGTGAACCTAGAAAAAGATTTCCTCACTTGGGGATAGTGTAAAAAGTTAATCTTCAGGATGCTTGAACCTACCCTCTCTCCAAAAAACACCAACCCTGATTACCAAAACCCTGACAGCAGCCACAGAACTAACAGGAGAGGAAACCACAATGAGGGATATAAAGACATCTCTATGACAGTTACTTACTCCACTGGATGCAGTTATAATGGACATCATTAAGGCAACTGGGTTATTCTCAAGAATAACCTAAAAGTAAACAATACGCTACCAGAAAAACCCAGTTTCAACATTCAGAGAAAAAGGAATATCAGACATTTTGTTGAAAACATGAGCAGAACAAGTAAACACAAAGCCATGTGTGAAGTAGCAGTGCTCTGTATTAAGGCACCAAGGAAAATTCGAACAAAAATTTATTCCACAAAATAAACACCAGAGTTTAATGCTTTCGTCTTGAATGTATCCAGACTTCTTCAGAACTGACAAAACTGTTAAAACCACACCCTCATGTTTAAAAATTGACCAATAATACACTCGGCAGAATAATCAACTAATTAACATTGTTGATTCTCGAATACTACAAAGTTAAAATGTGTACATATGAAATATATTAATTTTTCCCCTTAAAACATGAAAATGAAAAAAAAAACTGTACACCTCTAATTGTTTTAATTCCAGTACAAAATTTATAGAACATTCATTAAGCCTAGGATGGTTCCTAGCATTTAAGATCAGCTGCCATTTTAACTCACATTTATTTAAATTTGGTTCATACCATTTAAGATCAGCTGCCATTTTAACTCACATTTATTTAAATTTTCTTCAGTAGTAAACTCTCGCTGATGTTTGGCCACCTGCTGAATGATTGTAAACTTAAATGTTTGTCCCAGACATTCACAACCACGAACCAACTCAACTCCTCGAAGGGTACATTCCCTTGTGGACTAGCCAAATGCAGTTACTGTAAGCACACGAGCAACAAAATGGGTTTTCAATGCCCTAACACTGACCGCCTACTACCACAACCAAAAACCTGAGAATTGTAATTTGGAATCAGTAGTTTACAGGGCCCAATGCACCTAATGCCCTTACCTTCTACATCGGGAAAACTATCAACACACTTAAAACCAGAATTGTTAGAGACCTTACAGATATCCACTACAGCAACAACAATGCACTAGCTAAACACAACCAAGATCAACCCGGACACAAGACATTCCAATTTCATATTTTAGATTGCATACCAAAAGAAGAACTTCAAGGATCATTAAATGACAGACTGGCAAAATGCAAATTACAATGGCAGATCAGACTAGAAGCATGTAAACTACCAGGACACAGCCACTCAGATTTTCATCACCGGCGTTCTCGATCTTAGCAGACTATCACCACACTTATTATTGACAGCTGAACTCTCCTGTTTTAATTTGACTTTGATGGAGATGTACACAATTATTTATTATTAATTTTTAATTAATTGGTTATTAGTTATTGTACGTTTGTGCACAAAAAGTTTTCTTTCAATTGAAGTTTCCACCTGAGAGGCAGATCTGAAGAAGTGTGAGCAAAAGCGCTGCAGATAAGCAATATTTATTCATCTTTAACATACAGTGACATTTTTAAGTGTGGTTGCTTTCCTTATTATTTAAATTCTCCTACAATCTGCTATATACCAACAAGAACATTTAATTTCTATATACAAAATACCAATCACACATAACCCAAATTACAAAGTCCTCACTGGTGTTTGTTACAAGACCCACAGCAGAAGAGCATTTCATTTTTTCACCCAATCAGATTTTACTTCATGATTTCCCACATAGAGTTTCTCTATCCAATCACACAGACAATGAATAGTGTAGTATGTGTTTTAGACAAGTTAGCCTACATAGTTGATTAGATGGTTAACACCTAAGGGTAGACATTTATATATCTATAAAAAAACACCAAACACACGGACCCCTATTACTATATTCATATAGGTGCAGTTATGAGTCTTGAAGCACACCAGTTCAAAGTTCTCTCATTCAAGTTTTATTACTTAATTTCCTGGCTGCAAATACTCCATTCAATCACACAGAAGCTGGAAGCAAGATAATCACTAGAATATTAATACCATCTATATTCTAATATATATTCTGAGAGATATTTAAATTTTAACCAATCACAGTTACAGGTTTACATTTCTATAGACTAAACAGAATTCCTTTTTTCTTTGTTTTTGAAATACGTATAAACACAAGATTTCTAGTTTCTCTACATAAGCACAATTCTTATCTGCAGATTTATTCAAGTTTCACCCAATAAAGATTTGTTGTTTTGCTACTAACAAGTGAAGCTATTTTTAATTGTAAAAAGAAGTTATGTACTCACCATAACGTTCCATCTGTATTGTCTATCTTCATTCATCCTTGTCAGATGGGTTTGGTTCAGATATCGGTACCAACTTGGCTGTTACTACAGCTCATGCCAGCTACAAAACCTTGAGATTTACCACTACCCAGAATCCCTCTTTCTCTCAATTACTGCAGATCGAGTTTGAGGAAAAGATATCTAAACATAGAAATTATATATATATATATATATATATATATATATATATATATATATATATATATATATATAAAACTATGCTTGGATAAAATAATAGTTCAAGTGAATTTGATCCATTCTACCAAAAGTCTTCGATGACAAGGGGGGGGGATGAATAAAGATAAGTCAAGGATGAATAAAGATAGACAGCACAGATGGAATGTTATGGTGAGTACAGCTGACTGTTGAGTACAAAAATGAAACAGAACAGATGAGGTGGCACTTAAATAACAGCACAGTAAGTTAATAAAATAATAAATTTAATCAATGTAAAGCGCTTTTCGTTTGTGTAGCTTACACAAACTTCTTCAGACATGTAATAGCAGATAGCGTGTGCCTTATAAACACAACAGGCATCAGCTTAACGAAGCAATTAAAAAATAAAAATACTAATTAACTTTTAAAGATGCTATACTAAAAAGTAGTACTGATAGTAATAATAATAGTAGTACAGAACCACTTATGGTACAGGCTGCTGTGTGTTAAACCTCCTACATGAAAACTAAAAAGGCGACTAAAAAATGCATAAGAACCATAAATTCGTAAAGTAAAAATATTAAAAATATTAAAGCAATAGTACTTGAACAAATTAAATTGAAATAATATGATATAATTTCAAACAAGTTCATCTTAATAAACTTTTAATCTTCAGAATACTGCTTATAGAGCAGTTTTCATTTAAACCAGGGACGTTATATGCGTTTAATCTAATCTGCCAGATGAGTTCAAGCTCTTCCAATTTTAAGCCAGTTGGGCCCCCTCTTTTGTTCTCAGAGGAATGGTCTGGGTGGCAAAGGACATGTTTTGCCAGGGCGTTGTCGTGTTTGTTATTTCTAATGGCGAAGATGTGTTCATAAATACGATCACGGAGACGTTGTTCCATCTTACCAATATAAAATGCCAAACAACTTTGGCATTGAGCTAGATAAATACTCATTTTGGGGTTGCAATTGACTCTATGTTTCAAGCTATACGTATAACCTTCTAGCTTGAACCTATTAGATTCTGTGACGTATTTGCAATAATTGCAAGATTGACATTTATACATACCTACGGATCTACTTACACCCTGCTTCTGTTGTTCAAACAATACTTTGAGGTTTTTAGCTTTTCTAAAAATCACTTTTGGTTGGTCACCGAGTCTCTGGCACACACTATGGTCACTCCTAAGTGCTGCCCAGTTTTTACATAAAATCTCAAAGCAATCCTTGCTATTCGTGCTGTAGGTTGTGATAAACGCTGGCCATTGTGCATGTAGGTCAGAAAAGACAGTACAACTTTGAGACGGTGGTGTGTCTACCCTATCATTGTACTGTTGTTGCATGTGTACCCCATCTAGAATGGGTTTGTAGACACATCAAAGGCGTTTATGGAAGACGTCTTCTATGATGTCGCTGACCATATGGTCAGGGTAGCCACGATGAAGGAACATGTTCTTAAGAAAGGAACATTCCGCTTGAAAATCTTCATCGAGAGTGACAATACGGGCTGCTCTGACCAATTGGCCCTTAGCGACTGCTCGCTTTTGATGGTGAGGATGGCAATTAGAATAGTGTAAGAAAGAGTTTGAATAAGTACTCTTTCTATGAATACTAGCAGTAAATCTCTGGAGACTCAAATACTTATTCAGCTGGATGTCCAAGTAGGCTGTAGTCATGGAGTTAAATGTGAAAGTAAACTGTAAAAAGTGTGTAGTGGTGTTGAAATAGTCCACAACATTGTCACTGATTGTGCTGTCACCATCTAACAATATAAAAATATCATCAAGGTAATGAGTATAAAAAATGAACTTATCCTTGAATTCACAATTACTAAAGACATATAGATGTTCCCAATTAGCCATGACTGAATTGGCTACACTTGCCCCACATGGGGAGCCCATTGCGAACCCAACTTGTTGCAGGTAAAAATTGTCTGCAAACATGAATTAGTTGTTGTCAAGGATCAACACCAGTAGTTCATTCACCAGTGACATCTCTGCACTCTCAGCCCTATTAATTCTCAAGAATTGGTTGACCCATTCCAAAGCTGTATCATGTGGAATGCATGTATACAGATATTTGACATCCACTGTAAGGAAGTTGTAATTAGAGCTAAAATCTAGATGGTTGATTTTGTCAAGAAAAGCCCAAGAGTCCTTATATATGTGGTTAATCTTAGCTAAATACTTCTGTAATACAGCATCCACGACTTTTGCACATGGATACGTAGGTGAACCCCTACCATCCAGAAGTGTACGCATAGGGGGATTACCAATATCTTTGTGTAATTTAGATATTCCAAACAATATATATTCTGAGAGATATTTAAATTTTAACCAATCACAGTTACATGTTTACATTTCTATAGACTAAACAGAATTACTTTTTTCTTTGTTTTTGAAATATGTATAAACACAAGATTTCTAGTTTCTCTACATAAGCACAATTCTTATCTGCAGATTTATTCAAGTTTCACCCAATAAAGATTTGTTGTTTTGCTACTAACAAGTGAAGCTATTTTTAATTGCAAAAAGTTGTTATATACTCACCATAACGTTCCATCTGTGTTGTCTATCTTCATTCATCCTTGACAGATTGACAGATGGGTTCGATTCAGATATCGGTACCAACTCAGCTGTTACTACAGCTCATGCCAGCCACAGAACCTTGAGATTTACCACTACCCAGAATCCCTCTCTCTCAATTACTGCAGATCGAGTTTGCAGAAAAGATATCTAAACATAGAAATTATATACATATATATATATATATATATATATATATATATATATATATATACACAGATATGTATAGGGTAAGCCACGTGAAAGCCTTATCTACTATGCTTGGACAAAATAATAGTTCAAGTGAATTTGATCCATTCTACCAAAAATCTTTGATGACAAGGTGTGTGTGTGTGTGTGTGTGTGTGTGTGTGTGGGGGCAGTCAAGGATGAATAAAGATAGACAGCACAGATGGAATGTTATGGTGAGTACAGCTGACTGTCTTGCCTAACTTTGCACTGGAGAAAGAAACAAGAGTTGAATAGATTGTCTGATGGTTTTTGTTTAGTTAACATAGAAATGTAGGTGTCTATGGAAGTCTAATAAATGCAAGGCATACTCTCCTTTGTTAGAATGGTTAGGAAAAAAATGGTAAATTAATTCTCTGGTTAGTATCAGTCTCTGATACAATCTTGGGTAAAAAGGACGGGTTCGTTCGCAAAGATACCTTATCCTTGGGAAAAATAAGGTAAGAAGGTTCAGATGAGAAGGCCTGGATCTCAGAAATCCTTCTGGCAGAGATGATGTCTACCAAAAAGAGCGCCTTCCAGGATAAAAATGTCAGGTCACATTCTGCAGAGGGTTCAAAGGGAGAATGCATCACTGCCTGAAGAAAGTACAGTTGTGTACACTTACCATAAAATGTAGATGTTCGAGTGTATTCACTGTTGCAGTCATTACATTTGGGTAATCTACTGGCAGGTTGCCCTCAGTCGGCCTGATTAACAAAGTCTTGGGTCCTGTATCTGTTGCTGTCCCTTCTTCCATGATGTCAGGTCGTCAGGGGTATAAAATATGCAGCCGACGCTATTACATCAGTTTTTCTTGCCCCAGATGTCAGGTGCCCCGCAAATGGGGAGCAAATAAAATTAAAAAAGTACAGTTTTGTACCTACCATAAATGTAGATGTCCGATAGATATGCAACTGCAGTCATAACATATGGGTTGTCCTGCCCCAGGCAGCCCTCGGTCGGCCGAATTCCAAAGTCTGGGTCCGGCGTCGGCTGTTGTCGCCTCCTCTCCGACGTCACAACGGCTGGAGTATAAAGGCATCGGCCGACGCCATCTTCTTCAGTGTTTCTTGCCCCAGATGTCAGGTGCCCACTTAGGAAGGCTAAATTTTGTAAATGGATAAAAAATAATCCCAAGCATGCACAACAGTAATAAACAGATACACCATAGGAGATACCCCCAGCTGAAGGGAAGAGGGGTAGGGACCCAAAAAGAAGGATACAGAGGGGTAGGAGGGTGGGAAAATCCGACTGCAGTTGCATATCTATCGGACATCTACATTTATGGTAGGTACAAAACTGTACTATGTCCTTCAAGAATGCAACTGCAGTCATAACATATGGGTTGAATACCATAGCCAAGCTGGGGGTGGATGGAACAATGATGAGGATGGTGTAGCTATAATCCCCTGCAGGACAGCCGAAGCAAAGCCTGCTCGGGATCTGGAGTATAATGGCAGGTGGTAGTGCTTGGTAAATGTATGCACGGAGCTCCCTGTAGCAGCCTCTAAAATGTCCTTTGTTGCCACTCCTCTTAGGAAAGCTGTGGAAGTGGCTATAGCTCTGGTGGAGTGTGGCCTAATATTGGCTGGCACACCTTTTCCATGAAAAGAATAGCAGAATCTGATGCAATGTCCAATCCATTTTGAAATTGTTTGTTTGGAGATTGCCTTTCCTTGTACTCCAGCAGCATAAGCTACAAACAACTGGTCAGACTTTCTGGTGGCCTTAGTTCTGTCCAAGTAGTAGCGTAGTTGTCTGTGTATGTCCAAAGTATGCAGTAGTTTTCCCCCCCTATTTTGAGGACTGGGGAAGAATGTAGGCAGATGAATAGCTTGATTTAGAGACACCCTGGAAATAACTTTTGGCATGAATGTAGGATTGGTTCTTAGGGAGACTCTGTCTTGATGAAAAATGAGGAAGGGGAGCACTGCCATGAGTGCCTGTATCTCCGAAACTCTTCTTGCAGAAGTGACTGCCAATAAGAAGGCCGTCTTCCATGAAAGAAATTGCATTTCTGAGGATGCTGCTGGCTCAAAGGGAGGAAGAGTTAGTTTTTCCAACACATAGTTGAGGTCCCATGCAGGTACTGGCTGTTTTCTGGGAGGTTTGGTATTCTTTATCCCTCTTAAAAACTGTCTTAGCAGAGGATGCGAAAACACTGGAGGGTCACAGTTGTATTTTGCTGAGATTGCTGAGGCATGAATCTTTATTGAGGAGTATGAGAGTCCAGTATGAAACAGTTCTGCCAAGTATTCCAATATCTGAGGAATACTCAGTAGTTCTGTGTCCTGACTCTTTTTGGCATTCCAGATGCTGAATCTTTTCCACTTGGCTGAATAGATTTTTCTGGTGGAAGGTCTGCGTGCTTCCAGCAAGATCTCTTGAACAGATTTGGAAAGAGAGTTAGGTGTTGAAGTCATGGAAGTCTCCAGGCTGTCAGATGCAATGTTTTCAGGTCTTGATGTACAATCCAGTAATTGTGTTGCGTTAGGAGCAGGGGCCATAGGGTCAGAGGCCATGGTTTGGTCCGAGTTATTGTCAATAGCAGTGGGTACCAGTGTTGCCTTGGCCAGTCTGGCGCTATCAAGATGCCTGTTGGTTGTTCTGCTTTTATTTTCAGTATCACCTTGGTCAGCAGAGGTAGAGGAGGGAATGCATAAATTTTTAGAGAATTCCAGCTGAAGGAGAGAGCATCCGTTTTCCAAGCTAGTGGGTAGTGAGTCCTTGTGCAGAACTTTTCCAGGTGATGATTTAGGTGGGAAGCAAAAAGATCTACGTCCGGTTTTCCCCATGTCCTTGTCAGTTGACAGAAAATGTGAGGGTGCAACATCCATTCGTGTGGATCCATGAAATTTCTGCTCAGATTGTCCGCCAGTACATTGTCCTTGCCTGGTACAAACTGGGATTGTAAGTGTATCTTCAGGCTCAGGGTTTTTTCCCAGAGAAGCATTGTTAGTCTGCAGAGGGGATAAGAGTGAGTGCCTCCCTGCTTGTTTATGTACCACATGACAGTGGTGTTGTCTGTCCTTATTAGCAAATGTCCTTCTTGTAGTGATTTTTCGAAAGTCTCAATGGCATGTATCACTGCCAACATCTCCTTTTGGTTTATGTGCAGATGTCTTTCCTTTGGCGTCCATAGACCTTGAATGCATCTGCCCTCCATGTGCGCCCCCCATCCATGGTCTGAGGCGTCTGTTGTGATCACTTGGCCTGCTTGAGGTCTGTTGAAAGACATGCCTTTGTTTAGTTGACTGGCTTGAGCCCAGCATAGAAATTCCTTCTGCAGGCATGGAATAAGTGGGATTATGTCCTCTAGGCTGTTGCTGTGTTGAGACCATAAGTTTTTTAAATACCATTGCAGCTTTCTCATATGAAGTCTTGCCAAAGGTATCAGAAGAATACAAGATGCCATGAAACCCAGGGCCTGCAGGATTTTCCTTGCAGTCAGCTGGGAAAGGCTTGCTAGGCCTTTGAAGTACTCTGGTAAATGCTGCTGTTTTTCCTCTGTGAGGTAGGCCATTTGTGTTTCCGTGTCCAGTTTGGCTCCTAGGAATGTAATCTGTTGGGATGGTAGTAATTTGGACTTTTGAATGTTGACTGTGTATCCCAAGGCCTGCAGTAGATGCATGACATAGTCCAAATTCCCTTTTAAGGTTTGTTTGTTGTCTGCTTGTATGAGACAGTCATCCAAGTAGGGGTATATTTGAATCCCCTGCTGTCTGCAGTGTGCCACTACTGATGCCAGGCATTTCGTGAACACTCTGGGCGCAGTAGACAAGCCAAACGGCAATGCTGAGAATTGATAATGCTCTGTTCCTGCAAGAAATCTGAGGTATCTTCTGCAACTTTGTCTGATTGGGACATGCAGGTATGCCTCCTTGAGGTCCAGAGTGACCAGCCAAGACCCCTTGCCCAGCATGGGAAGAAGCTGCTGCAACTACAGCATTTTGAACTTTGGCACAATGAGGAAAGTGTTTAGATTTGACAAGTCCAGTATGGGTCTCCATTTGTTTTCTTTTCTTGGAACAAGGAACAGTCTTGAATAAAATCCCTGGCCTTGCTCCTGAGGAGGAACCCTTTCTATTGCTTTTATACTTAATAGCTTGGAAACTTGAGAGAGTGCCTCTGCCCTTTGATGATGTGGCAGGTTTGGCATGCCATGTCTTATTGGTAATGTGTGGAAGTGGAATCTGTAGCCATTGTCTATCAAATCCAGAATCCAATTGTCTTTGGTTAAGATATGCCAGTTTTGTGAGAATAAGGCTAATTTTCCGCCCAAAGGTGCTTCTATTTGAACCTTTGTAGGTGGTACGATAGTGAAGTCATTGTGATTGTCCCTGTGGTGCAGCTGAACTGTCTGCGCCACTTCTTTGATTTGGAGGTTGCCATTGGCGGCCCCTGCAAGATCCTCGGTGTTGTCCTCTACCCCTGGCTCGTCTGCTTTTTTCCCTTTGAAACTTGTCAGAGCCGGGGAAGGACCAATTCTTTGAGGGCCAGTTTCTGCTGAATCTGGGTGGCTGAACCTGAAGGAAATCCATTACTGTCTGTACTGACTTTGCTTTTTCCTCTATGGATTTCAATACATCTTGTGCAGTAGCACCAAAAAGCTTTTGTTTCTCCAAAGGTGCATCCAGTAACTTTACTTTAACATGGTCAGGCAAAGACTTGATCCTTCAACCAAGCATGTCTACGTATTACAGCCCCAGTCATAGCTGCCCTACATGAAGCTTCCAGTGCATCATAACCACACGGCAGAAAATGGTTATTAACCTGCTGAGTGTTATGTATGTGATGCTGCAGTGCCTTTTTCTCAATAGGCTCAGAAGAGGCTACCTTTTTCTGTAAATCATCCAGGAGAAAATCTTGGTACTGAAACATGTGAAAAAGGCAGTTAAGAGACCTCATGGCTAGGGTAGTAGAGGTGTATACTTTTTTACCCCATCTCTCCAGGGACCTTGCTTCTCTGTCAGCTGGCAGTGGGTTTTTGGTAGAGGAGGAAGCCACTCCCTTGGGGCCCTGTGAAATAGTTTCTAGATCCACAGAGTGGGCCCTAAAAAGGTGCTTGTGAGTGTCAGGGACCCTATAATATCTGTCCGGCTTGACAGGAGCAGGAGGAAGAGAGTCAGGGTTGGCACTTGAGTCAGATAAAACATCATCCAAAACATCCATAACTGGAGGGATAGCCAGAGGTCTGTGCTGGGGGAGCTTGAGGAAAGTACGAAGCCTATTCCAAGAGTCAGAGAATTCCTGACCCTGCCATTGAAAATGTTCCCTCATGGAATGCAGGACTTCCCCAAATGAGAAATCCTCTGGAGGGGAGGCAGAGGAATAGATACCTCAGCATCAGAGTCCTCGTAGGCCTGGAAGGGTTCTTCTTGAGTGTCAGAGTGCTCAGAATCCCCAGAGGCTTCATCCGAGGAGAGGTCGTCCGCCTGCTCAGTTCTAGGCCTTTTCTCTGCAGGTGGCTGAGAACCCCTGTCCGGATGAGGCTGAGACCACCTGATAAGGGAAATAAGATCTGCAGCCAGAGACATGATCTGCTTATCAGAGGAAGGGGCCTGGGCAGGTTTAGGATGGGCCTTGGCCTGACTGGCGGCCTTAGCACATGCAAAGGCCTTGATGGACATGGAAACAGGAGGCCTAGCAGCCCCACGTGCAGGCGTTACCTTGTCCACAGGAATGGTGTCGGGTAGATCCAGAACTTCGGTTTCCGGAGGAAAATCAACAACCGGCACCGGAGAGGTCTCCGAGACCGAAGGTCGTGTTAGCGCTGTGTCAGCCTGGAGCGGTAGATTTACCACTTCCGAAGGAGCCGGAGTGCTAGTAGAGGGTTTAGGAGAAACATCGGTAGTGGACGTGGGCCGAGGATGTCGGTCCCGGTCCTTGCGTTTTTTAGCAGATTGGGTTGTCGGTTGTTCCGACGGCATGATATACGCAAAAGATTCACCAAAGAAGTCCTCGGCGAATTCTGCCCGGCGCCTGAGAGTGCGCTTATTAAAGCAGGCACAGGCAGCACAGGCCGAGAAGTCGTGGTCTGGGCCCAGGCAGGGAAGGCAGAGAGAATGGAAGTCCTTATGAGGTATTTGTTTACCACAAGACAAACAATTATTAACTTTCTCAATTTGTTCTGACATCGGCTGAGGCAAGAATAAATGTTCCCCAACGGGGTACTTAGCTTTTAGATGACTTCGGTACTGAAAACACAGGAGCTGACCGACCGGCACTTGCGAACTGCTTCTGCTTCGGGCACCGCGCGGCAAGAAAGACTGAAGAAGATGGTGTCGGCCGATGCCTTTATACTCCAGCCGTTGTGACGTCGGAGAGGAGGCGACACCAGCCGACGCCGGACCCAGACTTTGGAATTTGGCCGACCGAGGGCTGCCTGGGACAAGACAACCCATATGTTATGACTGCAGTTGCATTCTTGAAGGGCATCGCAAATATACCTCCAACCAAAAGAAAATACACCAAAAAGGCTTTTAAGCATAGTAAAAGAAAGTAGAGGTATAGTCAGAGAAAAACAGGGGGCTGGAGGGAGGGTAACTAGGACTGCAACAGTGAATACACTCGAACATCTACATTTATGGTAAGTGTACACAACTATACTATGTGCTTCATGTTTCACTGTTGCAGTCATTACATTTGGGTAGATTCCCAAAGCTATGGTTGTGAGGAGGAATTTATACAGCATTAGGACCAGCTATAAGGCCCTGCAAGACAGCAGTGGCACAGTCAGCTCTGGATTTAGAGAAAATTGGTAAATGATAATGCTTGGTGAAAGTATGTACAGAACTCCAGGTAGCAGCTTCTAGAATATCCCTGGTAGGAACACCTCTGACAAAGGCTGCAGAAGTAGATGCAGCCCTGGTGGAGTGAGATCTGAACCCCTGGGGGATAGGTTTTCCATGGTGCTTATAGCAGAAAAGAATGCAATGGCTTATCCATTTAGAAATGGTTTGTTTTGAAATAGCTTTCCCCTCTGCTCCAGCAGCAAATGCTATTAGCAATTGTTCAGATTTTCTTCGAAATTTAGTTCTGTCCAAATAGAATCTAAGTTCTCTGTGCACATCCAAGGAATGCAGAATCCGTTCCCCTTTGTTCTGTGGATTGGGAAAGAAGGTTGACAAATGAATGGACTGATTAAGAGCCACACTGGAAACCACCTTGGGCATGAAAGATGGATTGGTCCTCAGAGATACCCTGTCCGCATGAAAGATGATAAAAGGCTCCACTGCCATAAGGGCCTGTAATTCAGATATCCTTCTAGCTGAAGTGATTGCTAAACGGAAGGCTGTTTTCCAAGAAAAAAGTCTGCAGTAGCAGCTGACTCGAAAGGAGGTAGAATAAACAATGTTAAAGTCCCAGGTAGGGGTAGGAGCTCTCCTGGGTGGTCTCAAGTTCTTTGCCCCTCTGAGATACTGCTTGAGCAGGGGATGAGAAAAGAGGGGTGGTTCTGTGTTATAGTTAGCTGAAATAGCTGAAGCGTGGATTTTAGAGGAAAAAGACAAGCCCTTGAGAAGCATCTCAGTTAAGTATTGCAAAATCTGAGGTAAATTGGGCGCTGCTGTCCTCATCCCTAAACAGTGGTTCCAGGCACAGAATCTTTTCCATTTGTCAGCATAAGATTTTGTAGTACTAGGTCTTCTCGCCTCCAAGATGACATCCATCACAGGTTTGCTGAGGGATGCTAAGGGTGAATTTAAGTGATAAGCCAAGCTGCAAGGTTCAATGTTGGAAGCTGATGGCGCAGAATTTGGTTCTCTTGCTGAGACAGCAAGGAAGGTGTCTGAGGCAGGTGCCATGGAGATATTTGTGACACACTGCGCAAGAGCGGGTACCAGTCTTAGCGTGGCAGTCTGGAGCAATCAAAATCATTCTTGGTTTATCCTGTTTGACTTTTAGCAGAACTTTGCAGAGTAGAGGCAGAGGGGGAAAGGCGTAGACTGATTTTTCCAGCTGAAGGACAGGGCATCCACTTTCCAGGCTTGTTTGTGGGGAGTCCTTGTGCAAAATTTGTCCAACTGGTAGTTCTGGGGGAGGCAAATAGATCTATGTCTGGGCTCCCCCATTTGTTTGTCAACATGTTGAAAATCCATGGTTCCAGTTTCCACTCGTGTGAGTCCATGAGATTTCTGTTTAGTCCGTCTGCCAGTGTATTCAGTTTTCCTGGCAGGAATTGAGCTTGTAGGTGCACTTGGTAGCTCAAGGCCGTGTTCCACAATGCCATGGCTAGTCTGCAGAGGGGGTAGGAATGTGTATCCCCTGCTTGTTTATGTACCACATAACCGTGGTGTTGTCCATCCTTACCATTAGTTGTCCTGGAAGAATGTGGTCCTTGAAGGCTGTCACAGCATTCTGTACAGCTAACATTTTTTTTAATTGATATGTAGGTGCATTTGATTTGGGTTCCATTTGCCCTGAATGCACTTCCCTGCCAGGTGAGCCCCCCATGCATAGTCTGATGAGTCTGTAGTTAGGGTTTGGGAGGCAGGGGGTAGTGTGAATGGCAGTCCCTTGTTTTGGTGGCAGGCCTCTGCCCACCATAGGAACTCCAGGAGTAGGCAAGGTATGACAGGAATAATTGTTTCCAGGCTGTGACAATGTTGACTCCACAGACTTTGTAAGTACCACTGTAGTTTCCTCCTATGCAGTCTTGTACATGGAATTATAAGAATGCAGGAGGCCACGAACCCCAAGGCTTGCAGTATTTGTCTTGCAGACAGCAAGGTTTTTGTGGCCACTTGATTGAAGTGAGTTACCAAATGAATTTGCTTCGCTGGCGTGAGGAAAGCCATCTGGGCAGTTGTATTCAAGCTTGCACCCAGGAATGTAATCTGTTGAGAGGGTACCAGTTGTGATTTATTTTTGTTTATGGTGTACCCCAGACAAGTTAGAACCTTTTTTTTTTTTTTTTTACAAACACCAGATGATTTAGAAGAATGCCCTGGTTTTCTACCTGAATTAGACAATCAGCCAGGTATGGACATACTTGAATACTTCTTTGCCTGTAAAATGCAATTACTGGATCCAGACACTTTGTGAATACCCTGGGCACAGTAGACAAGCCAAAGGGCAGTGCAGAGAACTGATAATGCAAATAGCCTGCTTTGAAGCATAGGTATCTTCCCCAAGATTCCCTGATTGGGATGTGCAGGTATGCTTCTTTTAAATCTAGAGTTGCCAACCAGGCACCTTTGCCTAGCATAGGAAGTAACTGGTGAAGAGTCAGCATCTTGAATTTTGGAATGTCCAGAAAGGTGTTTAGAGTAGACACGTCCAGAATTGGACGCCATGATTTCTCTTTTCTGGGTACCAGGAAAAGCCTGGAATAGAAACCTTGTCCCTTTTCCTGTTCTGGTACCAGTTGGATAGCCCCCATGTTTGAGGGGGAAAGTACTTGTTTTTGACCCTTTGCCCACTGATTTGGGGGCAGGTCTGGGCACCCGTTTGGTGTTGGCAACGTGTGGAAATGACATCTGTATCCCTGGGACACTATATTTAAAACCCATTTGTCCTGGGTCACGAGTTCCCAGTTTTTTTGCATGAAGAGCAATTTCCCCCCCCAAAGGGGCGGCTAAAAGGTAAGTGCTTGGTAATTTTAAAGGAAAGTCATTGAGACTGTTTACCATAGGGGGGTGTCTTGTTATTTCCAGATTTGGAAGTGGAGGCCCCCCATTGCTTAGTTCTAAGAGTCCCCTGGGACTGAAACCTGGTGTTTTTGGTGTGTCTGGATTTGGCTTGAGAGAATCTGGAAGGAACTGGAAAGGACCAATTCTTAGTAGGCCAATGCCTACTAAATCTAGGAGGTTGCACTTGTAAGAAATCTTTTTGCATACATTTAAGCTTTATCTTCCATCTTTTTTAAAACTTCAGCCTTATTGCCAAACAGGCGGTCCTGATTTAAAGGAACATCTAACAATTTCGCTTTAACATGATCAGGCAGAGATTGCTCCTTAAGCCAAGCATGCCTTCTAAGCACAGACCCAGTAACAGCAGCCCTGCAAGAGGCCTCTAAAGAATGAAGCCCACATTGCAAAGTATGTTTTCCAACTTGTTCAGCAGAATGCAATAAATCCTGTAAATCTTTATTTTCCACACAGTCAGAAATCAACATAATTTTCTGTTTAAGCAGTCCAATAATATGCTGTTAATATTTTAACACATGAAATTGGCAGTTTAAAGCCCTAATTGCTAAGGTTGCAGAAGTATAAACCGTTTTACCCAATCTATCCAGCGTCCTGGAGTCTCTATCAGAAGGGGTAGGATTTTTAGCAGTAGAAGCCTTAATGCCCTTAGGCCTCTGAGAAATGGTTTCAGGATCTGCAACAGGATTTTTGAAAAGGAATTGTGGGACTCAGGAACCCTGTAGTAACTTGTCAGGTTTACTAGGATCTGGAGCCAGAGGAATCAGGCGCCATACTGGATTCCGAAAACACATCATCAACAATGTCTAGTACAGGAGGTATAGCCAAAGGCCTATGCTGAGGTAGAAGAAGAAAATCCCTAAGCCTCTTTTTTGAATCAGAAAATTCCTGACTTTCCCAGTGGAAATGCTCCCTTAATGTATGTAAAGTTTCCCCAAAAGAAAAGTCCTCGCGGGGGGGGGGCAGAGGGAATGGAATCCTCTGCATCAGAATCCTCATAAGTAGGTACGGACAAATCCAGGTCATTAGAAGAGTCAGAAGAAACAGAGTCCTGATCAGATTCATAGTCAAGCTCAGCCCTAGGTCTCTCAGAAGGGGGGGGGGGGGGGTTGACTATCCCTGATTAGAGTAATTAGATCTTCAGCCATTTTGATCATTTGTTTTTTTAGGCATAGGGGCCTGAACATTTGGCCTGGACGTCGGTTTTTTAGACATAGATCGAGATTTATGCCTTAGTATTGAAGGTGGAGTCGGTTTAATATGCAAGTCTGTAGGCCTGAATACACCCTCAGAAGCCAGTGCCTGCACAGCGGCTCCAGACCCATCCAAGGTAGAGACATCAACGGGTTCCAGAGGTGAAGTATCTCGCGGCATACCGAATTCTGAATGGTTCTCAGTAGAGGCCTGCGAGTCAGAAGTAGTGGGTATCAGGGGCTGCAAAAGCACCTAAGTATTGGCAAACTGACGACTGGCTTAGGAGAAGCGTCGTCAACAGTTTTGGACCTCGACGGCCTGTCTCTGTCTTTATCTTTGCATTTTTTTTTAAATCCCGGTAGTCAAATGGCTAACTGACGTCATTTCTGGATAATTAAACTGAGAACCGAAATATTTAGAAGCAAAAAATGTACCTTCGACGGATAGTGCGCTGATTAAATAAAGCACAAAAACGACAGCAAGGTACGTTATGGTTAGGGCCTAGGCAAGGAATACAGTACAAATGAAAATCTTTATGAGGTATTTGCTTTCCACAAGTAATGCAATTATTAACTTTTACTGACATCAGTAAGGAGCAAGAAAATGTTTCCCCAATGGGGTACTTAGCTTTTAGTTGAGGACTTCGGTTCTGAAACTCGAAAATGAAAATTTCAGGAGTCTGTTGACCAGCACTTGTGAACTGCTTCTGCTTCGGGCACCGCAAGAAAGACCTGACATCATGGAAGAAGGGACAGTAACCGACGCAGGACCCAAGACTTTGTTAATCAGGCCGACTGAGGGCAAACTGCCAGCAGATTACCCAAATGTAATGACTGCAACAGTGAAACACTAAGAACATCTACATTCAAGTCTCAAGGAGGGGTCAGATCTTTGAATGGGGGTTTTAACTGGAGAATGCCTCTTTGGAATGATTTACAAAGTCTATGAGAGGCTAAAGAACGTTCATCCAAGTCATGAAAATTAGCGATAGCAGCTAATTGTATTTTGATGGTAGAAGGAGAAGCTCTAGTGTTAAACTGTGGCTAAAAAATCTAGAACATGTTCTATGGAAGCTGAAAATGAATCTATTTGCTTTTTAACGGCCCAAATGGTAAATCTCTTCCAGTTACTGGTGTATAGCTTTCGAGTGGAAGGTTTGTGAGACGATAACAGAATGTGGCGCACTGGGAAAGAAATATTTGGACGCCTGGCAATGAATGGAACTGAAGGAACCATGCAGTCAGCTTGAGATTCAAAATGTTTGGGTGAACAAGACCGTATGGATGGGAAAGGAGATCTAGCACTGGGTCCAGACTCAAATGTTACTGAGTTAGATAAGGTCAAAGAAAGGGGAACCAAACCTGTCAAGGCCAAAAAGGAGCAATGAGGATCACTGCGCTCTTCATCCCGAGTGCTTTCTGTAAATATTTGGGAGTTAGAGGTATTGGGGTGGGGGTGGGGGGGGCAAATAGGAGGCCGGTGGCCAATTGTGAAGGATAGCATCTCTCAGTAACTTTCCTGGAAGGGGAATAATGGAGAAATAGTTGCTGCATTTGTTGTTTAGGGAGATGTGAACAGATCGCAGCAAGGCTGACCTCAAAGGCGGAAAATAATTTTTGCCACTTCTATATTGACAGACCACTCCTGAGGCTGAAGGATGCATCTGTTCAGTTCTCTGCAATCACATTTGAATTCCCCTGTATGTGAGTTGCTATTAGAAAGCAGTTGGAAGAAGTCACCCACTGACACACACTGAGGGCTTCTCAACAAAGGGGGTAAGACTTGGTTTCTCCATTTGTTGATGTACCAAACTACTGACATTGTTCTTTTAAATTACAATAGTCCTCTGAGGAGGAGCTGTCTGAAAGGCCTGCAATGCAAGAAGCACCACTCTTATCTCTAGGACACTGATGTGCAAGTTGGCCTCTATTGGGGACCAAGTGCCTTAGACGGTCTTGCCCAGATAATGCCCGCCATCCGATCTAGGAGATGTCTGTGGTCACTACGGTCGTGGGCTCCGGAAAAAAAAGGACAACCATGAAGAACTTGATTGGACTGCATCCACCAAAGAAAATCTGTTTTGCAATGGCTGATGATGAGGACTTGCTGTGACAAAGGGTGATGAAGTATGGACCACTGGGAGGCTAGAAGCCATTGCAGAATTCTCATGTGTAACCTGGCTAGTGGCGCTAGAGTTATAGAAGCTGCCATGGACCCTAGAGCTTGTAAGATTAAATGTGCTGGAACCTTCTTATTGTGGGTTAACCTGAACCACAATTCTCTGGTGACATTCTGGGGGAAGAGATGCTATTGTTGTGCGAGTATTCAGTATTGCCATTCAGTACTGTATGAATTCTAAGTTTTGTGTTGGGGTTAAACATATTTTTCTAGATTTACTGTAATCCCCAGATGGGCACAGATGTTGAGGGTATAGTCCCTGGCTGTTACCAACTGATGCTTGGTCAAGGCGGTTATGAGCCAGTCATCCAGATAAGGAAACACATGGAATCCTTGTAGTCTCAAGTGTGCTGCTGCTACTACTGCCATGCAATTGGTGAACTCCCTGGGGGCCTGTGGTGAGTCCAAAGGGCAGTACTCTGAATTGGTAGTGACAGGCTCCCAGCCGGAAGTGGAGGAACTTTCTGGAGAGTTTGTCCATCTTAACATGGTAATATGCATCCTGAAGGTCTACTGAGCACATCCAATCATCTTTTTTTCAGAAAGGAAAGAATAAACTGTACCGTGACCATCTGAACTTTGTCGAACAAATTGTTCAGTACACTGAGATCCAAAAAGTACAGTTTTGTACCAACCATAAATGTAGCTGTTCGAGTGTTCACACTGCTGCAGTCATTACACTTGGGTTATCCTGCCGTCAGGCGGTCCCACAGTCGGCCAGAGTTCCAAAGTCTTGGTCCGGCGTCGGTTGCTGTCATTTCTTCCCTGACGTCAGTGCGCCAGGGGTATATAACATGCATCTGATGCCATTTTCTTCAGTTTTTCTTGCCCCAGATGTCAGGTGCCCCCAAGTAGGTAGGCAATATATACTGCTAATAAAAAATATATATATAAAATAAAAGCAATACCTTCAGTTACAAGCAAATACACCACAAAGGTTGTATAGGATAGAAAGGTATAGATAAGCCCAGCTAGGACAGAGGGGAGGGAGGGAGGGTAACCTGGACTGCAGCAGTGTGAACACTCGAACATCTACATTTATGGTAGGTATAAAACTGCAGTATGTTCATCGTGTTACACTGCTGCAGTCATTACACTTGGGTAGAATCCCAAAGCTAAGGTTGGTTGGCTGGTCTATAAAGAGTTAGGATTGGCTATGAGGCCATGCAGAACTGCAGTGGCAAATCCTGCTCTGGATTTAGAGTAAAGAGGCAAGTGGTAATGCTTGGTAAAGGTGTGCACTGAGCTCCAAGTTGCAGCCTCCAAAATTTCCTTGGTAGGTACTCCTCTGAGAAAGGCTGTTGAAGTGGCTGTTTCCCTGGTGGAATGTGGCCTAATGTTATTAGGGACTGATTTTCCATGCTGTGTGTAGCAGTAACGAATACAGTGTCCTATCCATTTGGAGACAGTCTGCTTTGAGATAGCCTTGCCCTGTGATCCTGCAGCATATGCTACATACAGTTGCTCAGTTTTCCTGAAAGCTTTTGTTTTGTCCAAGTAAAAGCATAGCTGCCTGTGTATGTCCAAAGAGTGCAGAAGTTTCTCCCCTTTATTCTGGGGGTTTGGATAAAAACTTGGCAAATGGATGGTTTGGTTAAGAGCCACACTAGATACCATCTTTGGCATAAAGGTAGGGTTTGTCCTTAAAGAAACCCTGTCCTGATGAAAAATTAAAAAAAGGTTCCACTGCCATTAATGCCTGTAGCTCTGAGACTCTTCGTGCTGAAGTTAATGCCAGAAGCAGAGCTGTTTTCCATGATAAAAATTTTAGATCGGCTGTATTGGCTGGCTCAAAAGGTGGCAGGGTCAATTTTTCCAAAATGAAATTGAGGTCCCAAGTTGGTGTTGGTCCTCTCTGGGGCGGTCTTATGTTTTTAGCCCCTCTGAGGCACTGCTTTAGCAAGGGATGAGAAAATAAAGGAGGATCCATGTTGTAATGTGCTGAAATGGCAGAGGCGTGGATCTTAATTGATGAGAAGGATAGGCCTTTGTCCAGCATCTCAGTTAAGTATTGTAAAATCTGAGGAATGTTTGGGACATGAGGGTCAAGGCTTTGAGCCTGGTTCCAGGCACAGAATCTCTTCCATTTTTCTGAGAAAGCTTTCCTGGTGCTAGGTCTCCTGGCCTCCAAAATGACATCCATAACAGCTTTAGAGACAGGTGTTGCCTGTTTGACTAATGAATCAGCCATGCAGCCAGGTTTAGGGTTTTGAGCTGACCATGCAGGATCTGATTGTTTTGTTGAGTCAGAAGGAGTGGAATTTGAGGCAAAATCCATGGTGGGCCTTGAGTTAAGTTCTTTAAGATTGGGTACCAGTGCTGGCGTGGCCAGTCTGGAGCAATCAGGATCATCTGTGGTTTTTCGTGTCTGGCTTTTAGGAGTACCTTTGAAAGGAGAGGCAGTGGTGGGAAGGCATAAACTTTTAAGTTTTTCCAGCTGAACGAGAGAGCATCCACTTTCCATGCTTGCGTGTGGTAAGTCCTTGTGCAGAATTTTTGTAGTTGGCAATTCAGTGGGGAGGCAAAAAGATCTGTGTCTGGGCATCCCCATTTTTGCGTTACCATGCTGAAGATTTGTGGATTCAATTTCCATTCGTGAGGGTCCATGATATTTCTGCTTAGATCGTCTACCAGAGTATTTTTCTTTCCTGGTAGGAATTGTGCTTGCAGATGAACTTGATACGTTAGAGCTGTGTTCCACAAGGTCATGGCTTGCCTGCATAGGGGATAAGAATGAGTGCCCCCTTGCTTGTTTATGTACCATATTACTGTGCTGTTGTCTGTCTTTAATAATAATTGTCCTGGATGCAGAAGGTCCTTGAAAGGGCATTTTGAACAGCCATCTCTTTTTGACTGATGTGAAGATGCATTTGGTCTGAGGTCCACTTGCCCTGAATGCATTTTCCTGCCATGTGTGCTCCCCAGACGTAATCCGAAGCATCTGCTGTTAGAGTCTGCCTGGCTGTGGGTAGAGTAAAAGGCTGACCCTTGTTTAGGTGACATGCCTGTGCCCACTATTGAAACTCCTGTTGTAGGCAGGGAATCATTGGTATTACTGCTTCAAAACTGTGAGTATTGACTCCAAACACTTTTTAGGTACCATTGTAATTTCCTCATATGCAGTCTGGCATATGGTACTAGTAGTATGCAGGATGCATACTACTAGTACCATATGCCAGACTGCATATGGTACTAGTAGTATGCAGGATGCCATGAATCCCAGGGCCTGCAGAATTTTTCTTGCAGGGAGATGGGACGTTTTTGCCAGTAATTGGAATATTGAGTTAGTTGAACTTGTTTGTCTGGCGTGAGATAAGTGTACTTGCTTCTTTGTCTTTAATGGTACTTTTGTCTTGGCTGTTGCTTTAATGGTAAGTTGTGAAGGTCTGAAAACACCCTCAGAAGCCGATGCCTGCTCAGCGGCTCTGGACCCATCTGAGGGATTAGTTTCCGTAGGCCCAATACCTTGAGTTTCCAGAGGCCTAGTTGTCTCCACGTGGGAGTCGCAGGCGGCCTGTGGCTCTGAGGTAGCAGGTGTCAGGGGCTGCGAAAGCACTTCACTGAGAACCGGCGAACCTGCGACTGGCCTAGAAGAGGTTTCGTCATCGGTTTTGGACCTCAGATGCCTGTCTTTATCCTTGTCTTTGCGTTTTTTCAGAATTGCGGTCGTCGGTTGATCCGACGGCATAGTATAATTGAACCTTCGGCTGAAGTAGTGCAAAGCAAAATCAAAACATCGTTTTATAGTGCGTTTGTTAAATCTAGCACAAAACTGACAACTAGTGACGTCGTGATCAGGGCATAGGCATGGAATACAGTAAGAGTGGAAGTCCTTATGAGGTATTTGCTTCCCACAAGAAATACAATTATTAATTTTTTTCTGACATCGGTCTGAGGCAAGAAAAAAATTTCCCCAATGGGGTACTTAGCTTTATTGAAGACTTCGGATCTGAAATTCGACTTCGAAAATCTCAGGAGTCGGCATAGCCTCTGGATATGATCCTTTGCACCCAGGAATCTGCTCTTTTGTCTATCCATGCATTTAGGTGTAAGAATAAGCGTCACCTGACTGCCTCCACAGGAAGGCAACTGGGCCTCCCCTTCAGGAATGCTGAAAAGGGTTGGCTGAAAAGAATCCCTGAAGCCCTGTTTTTTTTTGGACCACCTCTGCCATGAGAGCAGCCATCTTCCATTTTGGTTCCCCCCTCTGCCCCAGGGGGAAGTCCCTCCATGTGCATCTTGGAAAGGCCTTTGGGATTTCTTTAACCACATTTTTCTACTACTCGAATGGTTCCTAGAAAATGACCTGGGGGGGGTGGAAAAACATACACCCACAGAAGAAAGGGTCTTACCATCTTTCTCACACCTGGATAAAGTTTCTTTGACTTTCGGGCCAAACAAGGATGTTCTGTGAAAAGGAACATTGACGAAAAAAGACCTGAATGGTTCCGCAAAATCACAAAGGCAGATCCAAGCATGTAACCTAATGGCTATGCCTCTACCAGCTGCTCTACACATCCCTTCGGCTGTATGTGCAATCAGCCTCATGGATGAGTTGGACAGACTCCAGTGTGGCTAATTGGGAAGCCACTTTCTCTTGGACTCCCTCAGCTACAGCTCCCGCAATGGTGAAGAGATAATTCCTTGGTCAGAAAAAATGTAGCACGGATATGATTGGTTTAACCATTTTTAAACTTCTTTAAATACTATGTAAAAGGACAAGATGACAGCGATTGATTTATCTGATTAAGTCTTGTACTAGACGAAAATGCGTATTTTAATAAAGCGTTCATATTTTAACTGGTTACGGTATCCTGCTTTCTCCTTGGCTTCCACGCTTCTTACATTTGTTTTTGTCCTTGGTCAGATCCCTTTGGAGTCTGATGAAATGTGCCAAACAGTTCAAGGGACCTTATGGCGAATGTCAATGAAGCTCAGACCCACTTCCCAAATCTGTCCATAACCCGGGACTCCCTTCTGGGCGATGGACACAGGAATTCTCCACAGCCAGTTATTTTTTAGTTGTGGCCGCTATGACCATATCATCAACTACAAAACCCTTAGTCCAAAACTGTTTATCTGCAGGTGTGGAAAGAATCTTGTCTGGCCTCTCGGGGATTAGCTCAATGGAGTCCGGGGCCTCCCATGTTTATTTATTTTTATTTAACATTTGTTGGCCGGGAAAGTCCGACTAGGTTCCACATATCCTGTTTTCAGCGGAGGCCCGGGGAGAAATGCTCCAGAGGCATGTCTTTAGAATGTCTACTGTGAAATCAACTGAATAAGCTCATCAGTGGGTGGAGTCACCCAACAATTAGATGGGCAGGTGCTGAATGCCTGCAGGTAAACAGAATCCTCACAGGAAGAGTTTAGGGACTTCCAGCCACCCCTCTGCTTTAGAATTCACAAGATATCTCCAAAGTTGACATCTTCAGGGAGTGACTGTGGGGACCCCTCCCTGTCATCAAAATCTGTATCTTTGGTGACTAACTCCTGGGAGGAATCCAAGTGCTTCCTCTTACACTTATATTTGCGAGGGACCTCCTTAGGAGGATAATCTGGGGAGGCATCACAGGATGACAATACTTGTGGCTGTGGCACCTGTGGCTTCAGCACCAACTGTTCTAAAGGAGAGACAGGTGGAACAGTAGAGCTGGAGGGGGGGTGCCTGTTCTGATGGGGTAGGTGCTGACTGAATCTCCGCTACAGAAAGGGTTCTCTGCATAGCCTCGAAGGCTGGTCCCCCTGAAGAGGGAAGGGAGCCCTGAACCGAGAAAGACCGTCTCAAGACCAGGGTCACTCCCGCTCCAAAGAACCAACCCTTGAGACCAAAGCCAGAGTGGAACTAACTCGAGCTGAAACGCCAAGAAGCAGGGATGGCTCAAAAACACCTAGAGTCGAGACCTGCTCCCTGGAACCAAAAGGGTAGCCATGGGTCTGGGAAGTCTCCAGTTCAGAGATAACTAAAGAGTTCAGGGAAACTGCTGGCTCCGCAGAAGCAAACATCGCTGAAGCAGACACAGTCAGTCCTGGGAAAACTGGAGCAGAGAACTCTAAACTCCGAGGAGGTTAGAGAAGTAGTCAAGTTTCAGTACCGAAGGTGGACCTGAAAGCCCTCTAGCTGACAAAATCATATTCACCAGCCTCTCCACGTAATGTTCTCAAAGGATTTTGGTGGAGCAGACCAACGAAGTGGAAGGAGACCTGGGCTTCTGTAAAAACACTTCTATTAGTTCCCCAGCAAAGGGATCTGTTGAAGGAGAGTAAGAAATTCTAGGCACAAAAGTCTTAGTTGCGGATAAAGAAGCCAATTCTTGAGTCGGTGCTTTCAACGTGGAAGGATTCAAAATTGCAATCAGTACTGAATCGGAAGTTGTCAGCACTGGAGAGTGAGTAGCAGAGGCCTTCAGTTCTGAGGGAATTTTCTAATCTGAATCTTCAACTTTTGGCCTTCAGAATCAATAGAGAGGTTGGAACCGATTGACTTCTTTTTGTAAGCTTTGTCAACAGACAACGAAGAGGAAGGAGAAGAAATACCTGTCTTCACTTTGTCTGCAGTGGGTGGTAGGAGTCCTGTTAAAATTAACTTGTTGCACCTCTCTACTAAAGCCCTGTGGCTGAAGGTGTGGCAGATACTACAATCTTCCTGTAAATGGAGGGGGCCAAGACAATAAATGCATAAAGAATGAAAGTCAGAAGAGGGAATTTTATGACCACACTTCTGGCACTTTTTGAAACTAGAAGGGAACTTGCCCTTGTCAGCTATGTCAGAGGTTGAGAACGAGGAAAACTTTCACAGAAAAAGGGGAAATAAATATGTGCATTTATTATGCAACAAGGAAGGAGGAGGATATGGCTAGCAATGATAATAGTAAAGAGGCACACAAATGTGTAAAGGGACGGGAAAGATTACTGAGAGAGGGAGGGAGGGAATTACCAACAATGATAACTGGGGATTACACAACAGTGTAAAGGAAAAAGAAGCAACAGCGAGGATACAAAGATTACGCAAAGTGTAAGAAGAGAGGTGGAGATGAAGAAAAAAAAATATGAAAGATACAAAACATTTTACCTAATCCCACAAACGCTTGAGAGCATCAGCTAAATGCAACCGTTTTGGAAAGCAGCAAATGAGATCGGAGGTAACAGAGAAAGGGATTCTGGGTAAAGGTGAAGCTCAAAAGTTTTTGGCTGGCACGAGCTGTAGTAACGGCTGAGTCAGTTCTAATATTGGAACCAAACCCATCTGTCAAAGATGGTGACACGCCCGTGCACTGGCACAGTAATCAAGGAGCCTCAATCCTCACCACTAGCACCAGTGAGGGGCATGCACACTGGGAAGGATAACAAGTACACACACAGTAATGTACAATTTCCCATAAGAGCATACAGAGATCACAGTCAGTCCGAGGCCGGTTTCTCCCTTTCTCCAGATCCCCAATAAAACTCCACACCAGCACAGCTATAGAGTACATGTCTCAGCCTAGTGGTCAAGCTAAAACCTCCAGCACCCTCTCTGTCCAACCAGTGCTTCGTGTCCCTGTCCAAGTAGCTGACACACACACACTTTGAGATACGATTTATATACAAACACACAGTCACTCCTGGGGAAGGCTGGCATGGGTTCTCCAGCTATGCTCCCTTCTGTGCCCAGGTGATAAGGTAGAAATCACTGCCACCAACCACTAATATTAGTTACTAATAAGGCTCTTACCAAACTGTATCCAATTTTACTGTGCAACATTATTGTCCAATTAGTAAGTATGATGAACAGCAAGGCTTACTGGAGTGGCTTGGACAGTATTACTACATACATTCAATGTACTCTAGAGCTTAAATTAACTCTACACAGAACAGCCACAGTTGAAAGGTTTAAAAATATTTAATAATCATCAAAAACACAAGACAAATCTCATCAATTCAAGACAGTCCTAGTCAAAAGTTCAGACACAGAAAAATGCTTAAAATAATAATGTAGAATAGTCTGATAAATATATATATAATCCGCGGTGGTGGTGCTGCGGTAGCATTGTCGCCTCACAGTAAGACGCTGTCCGGTTCGATTTTCAGCTAGAGCGTCTTCTGAGGGGAGACATGCGTGAATGGGCGTACCTTCGTTGAAGGCTGTGTGTCAGGGCTGGTAACTCGGCATGTAAAAATCAACTACCAATCATTAGCGGACCGGCGTTCCGCTGTGGCGACCCCTAACCGGGAAAAGCCAAAAGACACAACAAGTCTGATAAATATAGAATACAGCTAGTCTAATCTTACTATTTTCTATCTATTTCTATGAGAAACAATGTTCTAAATAACTTGCATACAGAGCAAAGGCAGAGTGCTGGTGATGATGTCAGTTCTTAAGACAAATGCAAAAATGGTCCGATTCTCTCTCTGAGAAAGTCTTAAATTGATGATACATTACTGTTGACTCATTTTAGATTACATCATTCTTGACACTTTTCTGGTTTAATTTCCCAGGCTAACAGAAGAAACTCAGAATTTTAACAGTTCTTTGATCTTGCACCTGGCCAGGAAGAGACAGCAATAAAAGACATTATACATGTAAAATCTAGCAATTAACTCTGGTCTCAAAACAACAGAAAGAATTTGCTAGCCTAGAAATCACATCTCCAGGTTTTGAGATCAGTCATAACATGATTTTAACTTAACAGCTTTCTTCCAGCAGAGTACACTGTGGTTATATTTTTGAAGCTCAGTACAACATATAGTTTAATCATAACAAATAGTTCTCTTTTACATTTGTAAAACCAGCCTGTGGATTATATTAATATTTACAAATCACACAATTATTTACAAGATTATATCTGGCTGGGCTGGCAGCCATTCAGTTTTTTGCATTTCTCCCTTCCCTGAGAACTCAAGGTAGTTTAAGTGACCCTTGAGAAACGCTGCTTGAGAGGGTTACATCTGAGTATACCTTACCCCATTCCCTGTCTTGACGGCCCATCTGCATTGGTGTTGCTAATCCCACTGTGGTGCTGCACTGACATAACATATATGCTTGCAACCCTAGGCTCCAACTTAGCATTTAGCTGGCTGGCTCAGTGTAACCACATTAGGGGATTGTGATCTGTAACTACAAAGAATTTCCTTCCATACAGATAAGGCTGAAGTTTCTGCAGTGCCCACACTATGGCTATACATTTCTTTTCTACAGCTGCATAGCATTCCTCCCTGGGTTCGAGCCTATGGCTGAGATAAACCACTGGGTGCTCTTCTCCCTCTGAAGAAATCTGGCTAAGTACAGCCTCCACCCCAAGGTTCAAAGCATACACCTGCACAATAAATTATTTGCTGTAGTCTGGACTGGCTAACACAGGGGGTCCTCCCAAAGCTTCTTTAAGCTTCTGGAATGCCTGCTCACATGCTGTGGTCCACACTACCTTACCTGGCCTGTTTTTCCTTGTCAGGTCTGTGAGGGGATTAGCTAAGGTACTATAACTGGGGATGCATTTTCTGTAGTACCCTGCTGTCCTTAAGAATGCCCTCACTTGCTTTTTGGTAACAGGTGCAGGCCATGCCTGAATGGCTTCCACTATGGCAGGTTCCTGCCTGATCTTACCACTTCCCACTCTATGTCCTAGGTAGGAGACCTTTGCCATACCTACCTGACATTTGTTGGGCTTAATGGTCAACCCTGCCCTCTGTAGTTTGCCCAGCACCTCCCTGACATGTTGAAGGTGCTCTTGCCAGGAATGGCTGTAGATGGCAATATCATCTAGGTAAGCAAGAGCAAACCCTCCTGCTCCTGTTAGGATATGATCTACCAGCCACTGTCAGCCTGGGTACTACTACACACCTCTACCTTTGCAGTCACTCTGTTCAAGGTACCATCAGTACTCACAAGCAGCTGTGGCTCACCTTCAGTCTCAATGCTACAGAGTAGCTTCCTCCCTGAAGTAACCACCTCACCAGTCCTGGCTGCAAGTGTGCTGTCTAACTGGGTCTTCCCCAGGCTACAAGATCCACATGCTTGTCTCCAAGGATTACTGCATGTAACTGCATTAGCACATGGTACTGCCTCATCAAAATCCTTCCCTATCAGGACATCTGCTGGATGGTAGTTTGATACCCCTGTTGTCTCAAGACAACCTACTATTGGCATTTTGTCTTTCCCACTTACTGGCTCCCTCGCCTTTTGTTCCAAACCTTGCGTCTGTGGACATCTATATCTATATGCCACATGGCCCCACTGGTTGCATTTAAAACATTTAACCCTAGGTCCTGGACGTGTACCTGGACTAGTGGCTTCCCCTGCTACTGGCAGATTCTGTTGGGCCAGTCTGGGCTAACCGCCATGGGTTCCTTTAGGCCCATGACAAGTACTGAGGGTCCCTTTCCTGTGCAGGGATGCCCAGCTTGCTAGTTATAGGTCTCGCTTATTCCCCAACTCATCTGAAGTGCACATTGTCCATCAGCTAAACAGATCAGATCCTCATGTCCTCAGGCAAAGTGCTAAGGGCTTGTTCCCTTACCAAAAGGTCTGCCAGCCCTTCAACAGTGGTGACCTGACATCCACTCACCCAGGTATGAAAATAAGTGCTCAAGTTCAACAACATATTCACACACACTTTCATCTGCCTTGCGTCTATGCTCAAGAAGCTTTTTCCTATAAGTTTCAGGTGGTAGTCTAAAAAATTCTAACAAACAATTCTTAACAGCAGTATAACTTAAAAAATCGTCTGACAGTTTGGAAAGTACTTTTACAGCTTTACCATGGAGTAGGAGGGTCAGGAACCGTACCCAGAGCCTTTGGTCAACATCATACTGTTTACATACCCTCTCAAATATATGAATGAAACTATCAAAATTATCCTCCTCTGTAAACTGTGGAAGAAATTTACTGACCATTTGTGCTTATGGGGTCCGGTTATTCCCTTCCCCATTACCTCCATGACTCCTGCGAAGAGTCAGCATCTCCTTTTCATGCTGCCTCTGCCTCTCCTTCTCCTCAGCTTCTAGGCGTAGCAGTTTCTCATTCTCCTCAGCCTGTAGATGTCTCAGTCTCTCTGCTGCTTCAGTTTCCAAACACCTGGCCTCCAACTCGAGTCTCTTTAGCTCCAGATGTATTTTTAAGTCCTCTGCAAAAGGTTGAGCTGTCCATTCTCTGAGTGTTGTACACCTCCACGGCCATTCTGATCATCCTCCTGACTGCTTTCTGATGCAGCTGTGAAAAAAGCTGCAATCATGTCTGCCTTAGTCAGGTTTCCATGCATCAGTCCCCTAGCCTGGCACATCTCAGCCAACTGGCTCCTTGTCAGCTTGCCATACTCCTCTGCTGACATGCTTGTCTGCTCTCCCTGACTAACTAAGCTAACAAAAGAAATAAAACAATTGTGATCTGAACTCTGAATAGTCACTGTGTGGCTGATTTAGAGTACAAAAACACTTTCAGTGATCACTGACCACAAGCTACAGGAATTCACTATCCACACCACTACAAGCAAATTAGTAAGTGATGTGGCTAACTCACCACTATCAAACAATTAATTTGTGATATGGATGTCCCACCACTGCCAGCCAATTAATATGTGATGCCTATGTACTGGTCCAGTAATCAAAGAGCCTCAATCCTCACCACTAACACCAGTGATGGGCATGCACATTGGGAGGGATAACAAGTACATACACAGTGAAGTATAATTTCCCTTAAGAGCACACAGAGATCAGTCAGTCAGTCTGGGACTGGTTTCTTCCTTTTCTCCATATCCCCAATAAGACTCCCCACCAGCACAGCTATAAGGTTCAGATCTCACCCTAGTGGTCAAGCTAAAACCTCCAGCACCCTCTCTGCCCAACCAGTGCTTCGTGTCACTGCCCAAGTAGCTCACACACACACACACACACAGATATGAGTTACATACAAATTGGCATAATGGTTAAGATGTTTGCCTTATAAACCAAAGGAGCAGGGTTTGATTCTCACATGGGATAATTGGCTTGGCTTAAAATGCCCCACAAAGGCAGTTAGCTTAGTACTAATCTATGAACCTATGAACCTAAACACAGTCACTGCTGGGAAGGCTGGCACAGGTTCTCCAGCTATGCCCCCTTCTGTGTCCAGGCTATAAGGCAGAAATCACTGCCACCAACTACTAATATCCGCTACTAATAAGGGTCTGACCAAAGGGTGCCCAATTTTACTGTGCAATATTATTATTATCCAATTAGTAATTATGACGAACAGCAAGGCTTATTGGAGTGGCTTGGACAGTATCACTATATACATGCAATATACTCTAGAGCTTAAATTATCTCTACACAAAAACAACCACAGTTGAAATGTTTAAAAATATTTAATAATAAATAATAAAAACACAAGACAAATCTTCTCAATTCAACACAGTGCTAGTCAAGAGTTCAGACACTGGAAAATGTTTAAAATACTGTAGAATAGTCTGACAAATATAGAAAACAACTAGTCTAATCTTACCATTTTCTATCCATTTCTAAGAGAAACAATGTTCTAAATAACTTGCATACAGAGCAATGGCAGAGTGCTGGTGATATTGTCAGTTATGAAGACAAATGCAAAAATGCTCTGATTCTCTCTCTCTCTGAAAAAGCTTTAAATTGATGATATATCACTGCTGACTCATTTTAGATTGCATCATTTTTGACACTTCTCTGGTTTAATTTCCCAGGCTAACAGACACTCAAAATTTTAACAGTTCTTTGATTTTGCACCTGGCCAGGAAGCCACAGCAATAAAATACATTATACATGTAAAATCTAGCAATTAACTCTGGTCTCAAAACAATAGAAAGGATTGCTGGACCAGAGATCACGTTTCCCGAGTTTTTAGATCAAACGTCATAACATGCTTTACTTAACAGCTTTCTTCCAGCAGAGTGCACTGAGGTTACATTTTTGAAGCTCAGTACAACATAGAGTTTAATCATAACATATAGTTCTCGCTTACATTTGTAAAACCAGCCTAATCACACAGAATTATTTACAAGATTCCATCTGGCTGGGCTGGCAGCCTTTCAGTTTTTCACAGATGGAATGAAGATTGAAAACAACAGATAAAGACATTTGTTGTTTTGGTATGAAGAAAGTACAGTTTTGTACCTACCATAAATGTAGATGTCCGAGAGGTATGCATCTGCAGTCCTAACAAATGGGTTGTCCTGCCTCAGGCAGCCCTTCGGTCGGCCGGATTCCAAAGTCTGGGTCTGGCCTCGGCTGATGTCGCACTTCACCCGACGTCATAGCGGCAGTTCAGCGGGTATAAAGGCATCAGCCAACGCCATTTTCCTCAGTGTTTCTTGCCCCAGATGCCAGGTGCCCTCTAGGAAGGCTAAATTTGGATAAATGCAAATGTTTCCAAACAATAGAGAGCAAAATACAAATAAACATGTATATACATATATACAAACAAATACACCATAATAGATTCCCCCAGCTAGCTACAAGATGGGCAAATACCCTAGGAGTACCACAGAGGGGAAGGAGGGTGGGTAATCCTGACTGCAGATGCATACCTCTTGGACATCTACATTTATGGTAGGTACAAAACTGTACTATGTCCTTCAAGGATGCATCTGCAGTCCTAACAAATGGGTAGAATACCATAGCCAAACTGGGGGAGGAGGCACTAAGGAGGTACTAAGAGTTTATGGTGTAGTTAAGATCCCTTGCAAAACAGCAGTGGCAAAACCTGCTCGGGATCTGGAGTATAAAGGTAGATTATAATGCTTGGCAAATGTATGCACGGAGCTCCAAGTAGCAGCCTCTAAAATGTCTTTGGTAGCCACTCCTCGTAAGAAAGCTGTAGTAGTGGCTGTAGCCCTTGTGGAGTGAGGTCTGATGTTTTCTGGAGTTGCCTTTCCATGAAAAGAGTAACAAAATCTAATGCAATTTCCTATCCATTTTGAGATTGTTTGTTTGGAAATTGCTTTTCCTTCCATTCCTGTTGCATATGCTACCAGAAGCTGGTCAGTTTTTCTATTGTTCTTGGTTCTGTCCAAGTAGTAGTGCAATTGTCTGTGCACATCCAAGGTATGCAGCAATCTTTCCCCCCTGTTCTGTGGGTTGGGGAAGAATGTTGGTAGGTGTATTGCTTGGTTTAAAGATACCCCGGAGACCACTTTTGGCATAAAGGTAGGATTAGTTCTCATGGACACTCTATCCTGATGGAAGATAAGGAAGGGTTGTACTGCCATTAATGCCTGTAATTCAGAAACCCTTCTAGCTGAAGTGATTGCAAGCAGGAATGCTGTTTTCCAAGATAAGTACCGTAATTCTGCTGTTGCTGCTGGTTCAAAAGGGGGGAGTGTCAACTTTTCTAACACAAAGTTCAAGTCCCATGTAGGCAATGGTGGTTTCCTTGGTGGCTTTACATTTTTAATTCCTCTCAGAAACTGCCTGAGTAGAGGTTGAGAAAAGACTGGAGGATCCATGTTGTATTGTGCTGAAATTGCTGATGCATGAATCTTAATGGAGGAGTAAGACAGGCCATTGTGGAAAAGCTCTGCTAAATATTCCAGGATGTTAGCTATGTTTGCCAATGATGCATCTACTCCTTTTGTTGTGCTCCAAATGAGATATCTTTTCCATTTTGCTGAATAGATTTTCCTTGTTGAGGGTCTGCGAGCCTCCAAGATAATGTCTTTAACCCTTTGAGATAAATGTGGGTTATGTTGTCTTATGCAATGATCCAAGCAGCTAGCTGCAGTGTTTTCAAGTTTGGATGCAGGATTTTGAAGTTGTTCTGTGTTAGCAGCAGAGGTTGAAGGGGTAGAGCCCATGCGTGTTCCCGAGACATACTCCTTAGTAGCGGGTACCAATGTTGCCTCGGCCAGTCTGGAGCTATCAAGATGATCCTTGGGTGATCTTCTATGATCTTCAGTAGCACTTTGTGCATCAAAGGGAGAGGTGGGAATGCATATGATGACAGGTTTTCCCAACTGAAGGATAGGGAGTCCACCTTCCAAGCTAGTGGGTGGTATGTCCTTGTGCAGAATTTTTTCAACTGGTGGTTGTGTGGGGATGCGAACAGGTCTATTTCTGGTAGTCCCCATTTCCTTGTAATGGATTTGAAGATGTCTGGATGCAGCATCCATTCGTGGGCATCCGTGGTAGTTCTGCTTAAGATGTCTGCCATAATATTTTCTTTTCCTGGCACAAATATGGCCTGGAGCTGAATGTTGAGGTTCAGGGCCGCATTCCAGAGGTCCATTGCCATCCGGCATAGAGGATATGAATGTGTGCCTTCCTGTTTGTTGATATACCACATAACTGTGGTGTTGTCCGTCCTTATCAGCAAATGACCCTGTAGAAGAAACGGTCTGAATGTCTGAATTGCCTGCTTTACTGCCAGCATCTCTTTTTGATTTATGTGTAGGTTCATCTGGTCCTGAGTCCATAAGCCTTGTATGCACTTGCCCACTATGTGTGCCCCCAACCGAGGTCTGAGGCGTCCGTGGTGATAGTCTGGTTTGGGTGAGGCCTGTGGAAGGGCAGTCCTTTGTTCGATTGACAGGCCTGGGCCCACCACTGGAATTCTTGCTTCAGGCATGGAATTATTGGAATTTGGGTTTCTAGGCTGTGCTTGTGCTGAGACCATAAATTCCTCAGGTACCATTGCAACTTCCTCATATGTAGTCTGGCATGTGGAATCAATATTATGCAGGATGCCATGTATCCCAGGGCTTGCAGGATTTTCCTTGCTGTAAGCTGGTTCTGTGCTGTTAATGCCATGAAATAAGGTGGTAGTTGCTTCTGCTTTTCTGCTGTGAGGAATGCCATCTGGTTTGATGTGTCCAGTTCTGCACCCAAGAAAGTTATCCTTTGGGATGGGATCAGCCTTGACTTTTTTGTGTTGACTGTGTATCCCAGGGCTTGTAGTAGGTGAATAACTTTTTCAAATCTTTTGTTAATTTGTCTTTGCTGTCCGCTTGTAACAGGCAGTCGTCCAGGTATGGATAAATTTGAATTCCCTGAAGCCTGCAATGAGCAATTACTGATGCCAGGCATTTCGTGAATACTCTGGGCGCAGTAGATAAGCCAAAAGGCAATGCTGAGAATTGATAATGCTCTGATCCTGCAAGAAATCTGAGGTATCTTCTGCAATTTGGTCGTATGGGGACGTGCAGGTATGCCTCCTTGAGATCCAGAGTCACCAGCCAAGACTCCTTGCCCAGCATGGGAAGAAGTTACTGTAGGGTCAGCATCTTGAATTTTGGAACAATAAGATATGTATTCAGAGCGGACAGGTCGAGGATAGGTCTCCATTGGTTTTCCTTTCTTGGTACCAGGAAAAGCCTGGAATAAAATCCTTGTCCTTGTTCCATACCGGGTACCTTTTCTATAGCTCTCATCCTTAGTAAGTGGTCTATTTGCTGTAGAGCGTTTGTCTTTTGGTTTGGAGGTAGGTTTGGCATTCCTCTCTTCCTTGGAAGAGTATGGAAGTGAAACCTGTAGCCTTTGTCTATTGTCTGCAAAATCCATTTGTCTCCTGTAATGTAATGCCAATTTACTGAAAATAAGGCTAACTTTCCGCCTAAGGGTGCTTCTAGTTGTTCCCTGGTAGGCGGTTTCAGAGCCAAGTCACTGTGATTGCCCTGTGGAAGTGGTAGTGGCTTGATCTGTGGCAGTACATCTCTGGCTGTTAGGCTGCCACTTACGTCCCCTGTAGGCACCTCTGGATTGACCTCTGCCTCTTGGGCGTCTATTTCTGCTTCTCTGTGCTCTAGTGGTGTCTGGAAAGGACCAATTCTTGGAAGGCCAGTTCCTACTAAACCTTGGAGGCTGGACATGTAAGAAATCCTTGACTGTCTGGACAGATTTAGCTTTTTCTTCCACCTTCTTCAACACTTGCTATGCAGGGGAACCAAACAAACTGTGCTTTTCCATAGGAGCATCTAGAAGCTTGGACTTTACATGGTCTGGTAAGGATTGTTCTTTTAACCATGCATGCCTTCTGATCACTGTACCAGTCATAGCTGATCTAAAGGAAGCCTCCAGTGCATCATAGCTGCATTTTAAGTAATGATTACTGACCTGCTGAGTGTTATGTACCAAATCCTGAAGGGACTTACGGTCTAAAGGCTCAGGTGAGGACAGTTTTTTAGTTAGCTGATCTAACAGGAATTCCTGATATTGAATCATGTGGAATTGACAGTTTAAGGCCCTGGCCGAAAGAGTAGCAGAAGTATACACTTTTTTACCCCATCTCTCCAAAGCCCTAGATTCTCTTTCAGAGGGGAGGGGGTTTTTGGTAGAGGCAGTTGCTACAGCTTTGGGGCCCTGTGAAATAGTCTCAGGATCTGCAATAGGAGCCTTATACAAGTGATAATGTGTGTCCGGAACCCTGTAGTATCTGTCGGGCTTAGCAGGGGCCGGAGGAAGCGAGTCAGGAGCAGTACAAGCATCATTAAATGCATCATCCACAACTGTAAGTACTGGAGGAATGGCTAAAGGCCTATGCTGTGGCAAATGTAGAAAGGTCCTAAGCCTTTTCCTAGAGTCTGAAAAATCCTGGCCCTGCCATTGAAATTGTTCCCTCATAGCATGCAAGGTTTCCCCAAAAGGAAATTCCTCAGGAGGAGAGGCAGAAGGGATGGAGTCTTCTGCATCAGAGTCCTCATATGAAGAGTAAGGGCCTTCTGGGGGACTTGTATCGTCTGAATCATCAGAGGAGTAATCAGTAGAAACTGGCTCAGGGGGCTCTGCTCTAGGCCTCTTCTCTGGAGGGGGGGGGTGAGAGGCCCTGTCAGGATGAGGCTGGGATCCCCTGATCAAAGAATTGAGATCCTCTGCTAGACTAAGCATTTGAGTACTAGAGCTAGGCCTGTGAGAGGGGGTTTTAGCAGGCACGGCCTTTGTTGATTTAGCTGCTTTAGCCCTGGCAAAAGCCTTAATTGACATGGATGCAGGGGGCCTAGCAGCTCCACGTGCAGGAGTAGATATATCTAAGGGGATAGTATCTGATAAATCCTGAGAACCTGTAAGAGCAGGTGGAATTTCCGTAGCAGATTCAGCCATGCTGAATGAGGCCTCGGTAGGAGGCATGTTTTCGGCCGAAGGAAGAACCGCGGACTCGGTTTCGGCTGAAACCGAGACACTCGCGGTTGGCTTAACTGCGGTTTCGGTCGAAACCACAGACCGCGAGTGTCGGTCCTTTTCCTTACGTTTTTTAGCTAATTGCGAAGTCGGAGTCTCCGACGGCATGTTATAAGCAAAAGCGGAGCCGAAAAACTCCTCTGCAAACTCCGACCGACGTCTAAGTGTCCGTCGGTTGAAGGAAGCACAGGCTAGACAAGCTGCTACGTCGTGGTCTGGGCCTAAACAAGGTAGGCAGTAAGAGTGGAAATCTTTATGAGGTATTTGTTTCCCACAAGTTAAACAGTTATTCACTTTTTCTGACATCGGCTGAGGCAAGAAAGAGTCCCCAACGGGGTACTTAGCTTTTTAGAAGTCTTCGGTAGTAGCAATCTCTGGTTCTGACCGATCGGCACTTGCGAACAGCTTCTGCTTCGGGCGCCACGCGGCAAGAAAGACTGAGGAAAATGGCGTCGGCTGATGCCTTTATACCCGCTGAACTGCCGCTATGACGTCGGGTGAAGTGCGGCATCAGCCGAGGCCAGACCCAGATTTTGGAATCCGGCCGACCAAAGGGCTGCCTGAGGCAGGACAACCCATTTGTTAGGACTGCAGATGCATCCTTGAAGGACATCATGAAGCCGTTTTATTTGCAAACGTGAAGAAATTTTAATCGCAATATGATTTTTTACTACTGTTTGGAGTTTAATTTACAAATATTTCTTACTGCTACTACTGCTTGGTGTTTTAGTTTAGCTGGAATAGCTCAAAAGGCTATTATTTCATATTGCTTCTAGTTGTTTTGACCTGAATAGCTGGACCCTGACCACTGCCTAACAGTTTAAACTAACTAAACTTCAGGGCCCTCACAGTGCTTCATTTCTAACTCTATGGGTCTTGTAGAAATAGTTCTAATTAAAAAGGAAGGTAAAGATGGGCTAAAGTTAGATCATTACAGACCAATAGCTATTCTGAATATAGGTCATCATATCATATCTAAGACTATAAACATAGAGATTACTACTCGGTTCAAGACTATATTAATTTTTGTACAATCATCTTTTCGTCCTGGAAGATTGCAGGAGGCAAATAAATATCTTTAGGCCATAATCTATTACATAGAGATGACAGAAGAATCAAAATCTAAGATAGATTTCATAAAAATTAAATGTATCTAAGGCTTTTGACTACTTAAATTGATCCTACATATGGCCAAGTATTCAAAATGTTACTCACTTCCAGGTAATTTAACAATGATTCAAAATTTATATGCAAGAGTAAATGGTGACAATTCTGTGACATTTCAGATAAATATGTTATGTACTTGTATAGCACTAGATCTTTGCTGTCCCTTTCCATCCATCCACCCACCTTGATGGTTAGATCATCTGCCTTGTGGCAGAACTGAGTCTGCATTACTTTTCAGAGCTTCTCTCCCTTGATGCACTGCAACAGCAGCAGTCCTCAAATCAAATTTTCCCTACAGCAGATGGGAATATCCTTGGAAAGGAAGCTCAAAGAAAAAAAATAGTAGCGCAATAGATAGGCAATAAGAATGCTTTAGGCTGGGTTCATCATGATCCTGTAGAAGAAGAAAGGAAAGGAAAAACAGTGATACTTTGGAAGAGGGACTGGAGGGTGGGATGATGAGATGGATAGAGAGGGATAACAAGAATCTGGCATTATGCTAAGTACATAACTTTCACATCCTGTGTTGTCCCCTCCATCTGTCTCAACAGTTGGGACAGAGTCCCTGGGTACCAAGATCTCCTGGGTGGCATCATGACAGGACACCTTTTACTAATTGGAACTGAAGGCTGTCCTGGATCTAGAAATCAGATCCAGTTTCTAATGTTTGAGAAAGCTATGCATGGTAGATCAAGATGCTGCTGTGCATATACCATCCAGCCATGAATGCTTGAAAATGCAATGGAAGCAGAAATGGTTCTAGTAAAGTACGGTCCTGGTTTGGCTAAAAAGGATAATCGCACTGAAGCATAAGCAAAAAAAATGCAGTCCGACAACCATCCTCTGATAGCCATCTAGACAAGGTGACCTTGGAAACCAATTTGGTTTTGGAAAAAGATACAAACTAGTCATATTTCTGACTGTGTGTGGTGCAAATAAAATCTTAGCTGATAATATACTTCTAAAGTATGAAGGTGCATTTCCCCTTCTGTTAGCATGAGGGAAAATATACAGCTTGATTTAAGGCTACCTCTGTGGCTTCCTTAAGCATAAAAGTATGAATAGGTCCAAGAGTGACTATCTTTGTGGAAAAACAAATAAGGGTGCTTGAAAGACAAAGCTTGTAGCTCAGAAATTCAACTAGCTGAAGTCACTGCCTCTAGGGGAAAAAAACAAAAAAAACTCCCTTAAACTGACAGTAGAGGCAGGCTCAAAGGGGTGAAAGGACTGCATGAGAGATTACTGCAGCAATGTAATGTCCTAAGGCGGAGTTGGATGCTTGCAAGGAGGCCTCATCAAAAAGGTGCTCTCAAGCAAAGCTTTAAAGATCTTTACAAATGCTATGGGTGAAGCAATTGATCCCCATGTGAAAATCTGAAACTGCTGCTAACCAAAAGTTAACAGTAGGATAATATTCACCTGAATGGAAAAGACCCACTAGAAAATCTAGTATGAATGGTAAGTGGGCAGAAAAAGGGTAAAGTCCCTAGACCAATGCCCATCTGGAAAACTCCTTACATTTACTCTGCAGAATTTCCAAGTGGAATGTTTCTGAGACACTTAAAATATGAACTATTACAGATGGGAAGAAGAAATAGTTGTCCATCACTGGTATTGGAGGAAACCATACAGTTAACTTGAGGGACTTGATGGTCAGGCTAAGACAGAATATCCAAACGGATTCAGGATCCATGAAGGTCACGGAGGATGAGGCCATAGGTAAGGAAACCAAACTTGTCAGTCAGAAAGGAACAATGAGAATCACCATTGCCTTGCAGCCTCAAGCTTTCTGTAGGAACTTTGTCAACAGTGGGACTGGAGGGAAGGCATACAGAACACCACAGAGCCAAGTACAGACCAAATCGACCCTTAGTGACTGACCATTCTGAAGGATGATGGCAAAGCTGCTGCTGCCCTTCTTCTTGCTGGGAGATGCAAAGAGGTTGCAGCAAGACTAGCGCCAAAGGCAGAAAATGTCTGCTGTCACTGTGCTGTTGCGGGATCACTTGTGAGGCATGTGAATAAAGCGACTCAACTTGTCCTCTAGAATACTGGTTTGATGCAATATCAGCATTACTAAAAGAGCTGTGAAGGCATCTCCTACTGCAAAACCCCCAAAGACTCTCAACATAGTGGGCATGAATTGGTTTTGCTCCTATCTACTGATACATTAAATTACAGAAGATTTGTTTGTCTGCATGGAAACCACACCCTAGGAGAGGGAGTCCTGATGTACCTGCACTGCTAGGAGAACTTCCCTCATCTCCAGAATGTTGATGTGAAGATGGACCTTCTGATCAGTCCACATTCCTTGGACCATCCATGCATGGAAATGCTCCCCTCAGCAAAATTGGGAGGCATCTGTAGTCACAGTTGCGGTGGAAAAGGGAAGGACAAATGGACATCACAGCAAAATTAGAGAAGAAGTTATCAACCAAAATGTGTGACAGTGACAAAGAGAGGACAATCTGATTGGGTGTTGCACAGGACGGGTCAGCAGTGACTACTGAAGGATCTTCAAAGAATCCTGCATGAAAAACTAGGGCTATTGAAGTCATTATAGACCTAATAGATGGAGAACTAAAGTTGCTGGTGGAATGGGAGAAATACTCGCTACCTGAACCTATAAGTGAAGAGAAGTCAGCTTTGACAGTTGCAATTTCTGACATATTGTCTACACGGCAGGCTATGAAGTCCAGGGACTGACAAGGTCTGAAAGGTTGAATTTTCATAGCTGATGGAGCTACCCAAGGATTGACACAATTGGAGCAAAAGCCTCTTGCTTGGATTAAGGATTCTTTTATTTATGTAGTACTATTAGATTATCCAAATACAAAAACGTTCCAAACCCCAACAATCCAACATGTGTGGCCTCTACTGCCATGAATTTGGTGAACATCCAGGATATTGTGGTGAGTCCAAACGGCAAAGCCTGGAACTGATAATGACTGCTTCACAGGCAGAAATGGCTGTACTTTCTGGAATGTTGTACAACCTTGACATGACTGATTCTGAAGGTCTATAGAGCACATTCACCCCCCCCCCTTCCCCCAGGACAGGAAGAATGGATTACAATAACCTTCTGGATCTTGTTCTTCTTTACAAATGTGCTTAATCTGCTGAGGTCCAAAAAGGGCAAAAGGTCCTTGCCCTTCTTTGGAACTAAAAATAATCCTGAATACACTCTATATCCTTTGTGGTCTGCTGGAACATCCTGGACGATTCATCTTCCTAGCAGTCAGGAAATTTCTGGGTCCCTTCCCTGTCATTTGTCATGGTGGGATAGCTAGAAAAGTCTTGTAGTAAGTGACAGAAATGCCTCTCAATAGTTTTCTTTTCACTCATAAATCTTATATGATGGCTATCCAATTTTTCAGATGAAGAGATAAGCAACCCCTGATTGCCTACAGATACGAAAAGGTGCCAATCCTTCAAGTACACTGAAAGGATTTATTGGAAAAGGGACCTCTAAATCATTGGTTTTGCAGAGCCCATCTGCCCCTGGAATGATGTATATTAAAGTCCCCTCCTCTGCTTCAGGGGGCTCTATGTACGGAGGAAATGGGGCAAAATACTGGGACTTTTTGGGCTACAGACAGTTTCCTCCCCTCTGATTTTTGAGGGAAGGTCTTTGAAGATTAAAAAAAAAACTCCAGTGGCAGACAGCATCTTACCTTCCTGCTCACTCAAACTGTATCTGTTTAACTTTGGTCACGTCACACGTTCGACATTGACAGACAGCTCAGATACTATCTGGACTGTACTAAACCCTTCAGGGAAAAAGAAAGTACAGTTGTGTACACTTACCATAAATGCAGATGTTCGAGTGTATTCACTGTTACAGTCATTACAATTGGGTTATCCTGCTGGCAGGCTACCCTCAGTCTGCCTGAATTCAAAAGCCTAGGTCTGGCGTCAGTTGCTGTTGCCTCTTCCCTGACGTCAGTGAGCCAGGGGTATAAAAAATGCAGCCGACGCCATTTTCTTCAGTTTTTCTTGCCCCAGATGTTAGGTGCCCACAAAAGGGTAGGCTAAAAATATGTCAATAAAGCATGCATGCACCAAAGTATATATTTTGCCTTCATCTACAAGCAAATACACCACATAGGTTGTATAGAATAGCGAAGTACAGATAAGTTCCAGCAAAGAAATGGGGGATGGTGGGTGGGTAACCTGGACTGCAACAGTGAATACATTCGAACATCTACATTCATGGTAAGTGTACACAACTGTACTATGTTCTTTGTGTTTCACTGTTGCAGTCATTACAATTGGGTTGAATCCCAAAGCTAAGGTTGGGAGGCTGTGGAGCTAAATAGCATTAGGAGCGGCTATTAGGCCCCGCAGAACTGCAGTGGCAAAGCCTGCTTTGGATTTAGAGTAGAGTGGTAAGTGATAGTGCTTTCTGAAGGTGTGCACTGAACTCCAAGTAGCAGCCTCTAAAATGTCTTTGGTTGGCACTCCCCTGAGGAAGGCTGCTGAAGTGGCTGCTGCTCTGGATGAATGTGGCCTAATGCCCTTAGGTACTGGCTTGCTATGATGTGAATAGCAGAAACGAATGCAGTGGCCTATTCACTTTGAAATGGTCTGCTTTGAGATAGCCTTTCCTTGTTATCCTGCAGCATATGCCACTAGTAGTTGCTCTGTCTTTCTGAAAGCTTTGGTTCTGTTCAAATAGAAGCATAGCTGTCTGTGTATGTCCAAAGAATGCAGAATTCTCTCCCCCTTATTCTGTGGGTTTGGATAAAAGGTAGGCAGATGAATAGTTTGGTTAAGGGCCACACTGGACCCTACCTTAGGCATAAATGTCAGGTTTGTCCTCAGAGAAACCCTGTCTGGATAAAAAATGATAAAAGGTTCAACAGCCATGAGTGCCTGTAGCTCTGAAACTCGTCTTGCAGAAGTTATTGCAAGGAGCAGAGCTGTTTTCCAAGATAATAACTTTATATCGGCTGTAGCGGCTGGCTCAAAAGGAGGCAGGGTGAGTTTTTCCAAGACATAATTGAGGTCCCATGCAGGTATTAGTGATCTCCTTGGAGGTCTTAAATTTCTGGCCTCTCTGAGGTACTGCCTTAATAAAGGATGGGAAAAGATTGGTGACTCTATATTGTAATGAGCCGAAATGGCAGAGGCATGAATTTTTATAGATGAAAAGGATAGGCCTTTGTCCAGCATCTCAGTCAAGTATTGCAAAATCTGAGGAATATTTGGAATAGCTGTGTCAATTCCTTGTGCCTGGTTCCAAGCACAGAATCTCTTCCATTTTCCAGCATAGGCTTTTCTAGTACTAGGCCTCCTGGCCTCCAAAATGACATCCGTCACCGCTTTAGTGAGGGTTGTGTTTTGTATGACTACATTATCCGCCATGCTGCCAGATTTAAGGTCTTGAGTTGGCTGTGCAGGATCTGATTGTTCTGCTGGGACAGTAGATGAGGCACTTGAGGTAAGGTCCAGGCTGGGCACTGAGACAAGTTCCTTAGGACTGGATACCAGTACTGGCGTGGCCAGTCTGGGGCAATCAGTATAATTTTTGGCTTCTCCTGTCTGACCTTTAGGAGTACCTTGGGGAGGAGAGGCAGAGGAGGAAAGGCATATACTAAGGTTTTCCATCTGAAAGATAGGGCATCCACTTTCCATGCTTGTCTGTGATAAATTCTTGTGCAGAATCTCTTTAGCTGGTAGTTGTGAGGTGAGGCAAATAGATCTATGTCCAGGCATCCCCATTTCCTTGTTACTATGCTGAAGACTTGTGGATCCAATTTCCACTCGTGGGGATCCATGAGGTTTCTGCTTAGGTTTTCTGCCAGAGTATTTATCTTTCCTGGCAGGAACTGTGCCTGCAGATGTACTTGATAAGTCAATGCTGTGTCCCACAAAGTCATGGCTAGTCTGCAAAGGGGGTAAGAATGAGTGCCACCCTGCTTGTTTATATACCACATGACCGTGGTATTGTCTGTCTTTATCAGTAGTTGTCCCGGATGAAGTAGGTCCTTGAAGGCTGTTAGGGCATTTTGAACAGCTAGCATCTCTTTTTGACTGATATGTAGATGTATTTGGTTTGCGGACCATGTGCCTTGAATACATCTTCCTGCCATGTGGGCTCCCCAGGCATAATCCGATGCATCCGTTGTTAATGTCTGTGTGGCTGGGAGTAGAGTGAATGGCTGTCCCTTGTTCTGGTGACAGGCCTTCGCCCACCATCGAAACTCCTGTTGCAGGCATGGTTATGGAGTAACTATTGTTTCCAGGTTGTGGCAATGTTGAGTCCAAACACTTTTTAGGTACCATTGAAGTTTCCTCATATGCAGTCTTGCATATGGAATTAGTAGAATGCAGGATGCCTTGAAGCCCAAAGCCTGCAGAATTTTTCTTGCAGACAACTGGGCCTTTGTTGCCAACAGTTTGAAAGAGGTAGTCAGTTGCCTTTGTTTGTCTGGCATAAGATAAGCCATATCGGCAGTTGTAATTAAGCTTGTACCCAAGAATATTATCTCTTGAGAGGGCACTAGTTTTGATTTTTGTTCGTTGACTGTGTACCCTAGGCATGGTAGTAATCTGTTTACAAACGCCAGATGCTGTAGTAGAATGTCCTTGTTCTCCGCTTGAATGAGGCAGTCGTCCAAGTAACGATATACTTGTATTCCTCTTTGTCTGCAGTATGCAATTACTGGTGCCAGGCACTTTGTGAAGACCCTGGGCGCAGTAGATAAGCCAAAGGGCAGTGTAAAGAACTGGTAGTGCATTGAGCCAGCTTTGAATCTGAGGTATCTTTTACATGTCTGTCTGATTGGGACATGCAGGTATGCCTCTTTTAAATCTAAGGTCACAAGCCAAGCCTTCTTGCCCAACATGGGCACAAGCTGCTGTAGAGTCAACATTTTGAATTTTGGTCTCCAGGCTTTGTCCTTTCTGGGTACCAAGAACAGTCTTGAATAGAATCCTTGTTCTTGCTCTGGTACTTGTTGAATGGCCCTCATGTCCATGTGGGATGAAACTTGTTTTTGTGCCTCTGCCCACTGATGTTTTGGCAGGTCTGGCCAACTGTTAGCCCTTGGCAGGGTATGGAAGTGAAACGTGTAGCCTTGTGACACTATGTTTAAGACCCATTTGTCCTGGGTTATTATGTGCCAATTTTGAAAAAAAAGTGCTAGTTTCCCCCCTAAAGGTGCTGCCAGAAGATAAGTGCCTGGCGCAGGCAGGGGGAAGTCATTGTGACTGTTTCCTGTATGGCTGTGATTGGTCTTCTCCAGATTTGGAGGTAGAAGCACCCCATTGTTCAGACCTGTACGAACCTTGGGGCTGGGATCTGCCTCTAGGGCATCTGTATATCTGCCTATTTGTGGCCTGTTTGAAACTGGAAAGGACCAATTCTTTGTAGGCCAGTGTCTGCTAAATCTTGGTGGCTGTACCTGTAAGAAATCCTTGACTGTTTGCATAGATTTAGCTTTGGCCTCCGTTTTCTTTAACACCTCTTCTGCTTTAACACCAAACAAAACAACATGCTGTAATGGAGCATCTAATAATTTTGCTTTAACATGATCAGGCAGATTTTGTTCCTTTAACCAAGCATGCCTCCTAATGACAGAACCCATAACTGTGGCCCTGCAGGAGGCCTCCAGAGAATCAAAACCACATTGCAAAGTATGCTTTCCAACTTGTTCAGCTGCATGCAATAAATCCTGCATTTCTTTGTTTTCTGCACATTCAGAATTTATCAATATTTTCTGTTTAAGCAGTGACATAACATACTGTTGATATTTGAGCATATGAAACTGACAATTTAAAGCCCTTATAGCCAAGGTAGCAGAAGTGTAAATATTTTTTCTCCATCTGTTCAGTGCCCTAGAATCCCTGTCAGAGGGAGTAGGGTTTTTTGCAGTGGAAGCCTCGACCCCTTTGGGACCCTGAGAGATGGTTTCTGGGTCAGCAGCAAGATTTTTGAATAAGAATTTATGAGAGGAACCCTGTAGTACCTGTCCGGCTTAACAGGAGCTGGAGGTAAGGAGTCAGGGGTCAGATTGGACTCTGAAAATACATCATCCACAATGTCTAACAGGTGGGATAGCCAGGGGCCTGTGCTGTGGTAGTACAAGGAAGTCTCTGAGCCTTTTCTTAGATTCTCAATAATCTTGGCTCTCCCAGTGGAAATGCTCCCTCATGGTATGTAAAGTTTCCCCAAAAGAATAATCCTCAGGAGGAGAGGCTGAAGGGATAGATTCTTCAGCATCAGAATCCTCATAAGGAGGAAGAGAGTATTCCTGATCAGAAGAGGAATCAGATGAAATAAAAACCTGATCTGAAGATTCATATTCTGTCTCTTGCCTAGGCCTCTTATCAGGAGGGGGGTGGGAACCCCTGATCAAATTAATTAGGTCTTCGGCCATTTTGAGCATCTGCTTTTAGGCATGGAGGCCTGTCCATGAGGTTGTTGTACTTGTTTCTTTGTCTTTAAAGGTGCTTTAGTCTTTGCCTTTGAAGCTGAAGTTGTTTTAACATACAATTGAGTAGGTCTGAAAACACCCTCGGAAGCCGATGCCTGCTCAGCGGCTCCGGACCCATCTGAGGGAATAGTTTCCGAAGGTACAATACCTTAAGCTTCCAGCGACCTGGTCGACTTCACGTGGGTGTCGGTAGCGGCCAACGAGTCTAAAGTAGCAGTCGTCAGGGGCTATGAAGGCGACTCACTGAGAACTGGTGAACCGGCGACTGGCTTAGAAGAAGTCTCGTCGTCGGTTTTGGACCTCAGATGCCTGTCCTTTTCTTTGCATTTCTTGTGAATTCCGGTAGTCGGATGGCTATCCGACGACATTGTATAGTTAAATCTTCTGCCAAAATAGTGAAATGCAAAATCGTACCGACACTTAATAGTGCGTTGGTTAAATCTAGCACAAAACCGACAACTAGCAAAGTCGTAGTCAGGGCCTAGGCAAGGGATACAGTAAGAATGAAAGTCCTTATGAGGTATTTGCTTCCCACAAGAAATACAATTATAAACTTTTCTGACATCGTTCTGGAGCAAGAAAAAAGTTTCCCCAAAGGGGTACTTCGCTTTTAGTGAAGACTTTGGATCTGAAATTCGAACATGAAAATCTCAGGAGTCGGCCGACCGGCACTTGGCAAACTGCTTTTGCTTCGGGCATTGCGCGGCAAGAAAGACTGAAGAAAATGGCGTCGGCTGCATCTTTTATACCCATGGCACACTGACGTCAGGGAAGAGGTGACAGCAACCGATGCCGGACTTTGACTTTGGAATTCAGGCTGACTGAGGGTAGCCTGCCAGCAGGATAACCCATCTGTAATGACTGCAGCAGTGAAACACGAAGAACATCAACTATTCGTCAGCTTTGCCCCAGGGGCAGAGGGGAAGCCCATTTCCACACAAACCATTTCCAAATGGATATCAAACTGTATCCATTTCTGCTACAGTTTGCATGGGAACCCCGCCCCCCCCCCCAAGTCTATTCAAACCTATTCCAATAGGGCAGCCTCCACTTCCACAGCATTCCTCAGAGGAGTTCCCACCAGGAACATCCTGGAAGCAGCTTTACCAAGCATTATCACCTACCTCTATTTTCTAAGGTTAGGGCAGGATCTGCCTATGCAGTTCTGCAGGGCATTTTGACCCATTCCTAGGTCTCTTACCAATCCCTCCCACCCCTCTCCTCAGTTTTGGAAATCCACCCACAGGTGATGACTGCAACAGTGAAGGATGAAGTGCAGTTGTGTACACTTACCATAAATGTAGATGTTCGAGTGTATTCACTGTTGCAGTCATCACACTTGGGTTATCTGCCTGCAGGTAGCCCTCAGTCAGCCCGAATACCAGAGACTTAGTATTTCTGCATTGGATGCTGTCACTCCAGGCCTGACGTCAGGTCATCAGGGGTATAAAAACAGGCAGCGGACGCCATTATGTCAATTTTTCTTGCCCCAAATGTCAGGAGCCCCCCAAATAGGGAGCTAAGTTACTGTGGGGAAAACACAACCAGTAAAAAGTAAATACCAATACCAATACCCCTGAAAGGGGTGGGTAATAGCCATGGAGAGGAGAGAGAGAAAAAAAACAGGGGGCTGGGGAGGAGGGAAACCAGGACTGCAACAGTGAATATACTCGAACATCTACATTTATGGTAAGTGTACACAACTGTGCTATGTTCTTCATGTTTCACTGTTGCAGTCATCACACTTGAGTGGATTCCCAAAGCTGAAGAAGGGTGGAGGCAGTCAAGAACAGTTAGGGCTGGCTGGTATGCCTTGCAGGACTGCTGCAGCAACCCCTGCCCTGGATTTGGAAAAGATAGGCAGGTGGTAATGCTTGGTGAAGGTGTGTACTGAACTCCAGGTAGCAGCATCCAGAATGTCCCTGGTAGGGACTCCCCTGAGAAATGCTGTAGAGGTAGATGTTGCCCTAGTGGAATGTGTTCTGACCCCCTGAGGGGTTGGTTTCCCATGGTGCTTGTAGCAGAAATGGATGCAGTGTGCTATCCATTTGGAAATTGTTTGTTTTGAAATGGCCTTGCCCTCTGCCCCTGTTGCAAAGCCGACTAGTAACTGGTTAGATTTTCTGAAGGGTTTAGTCCTATCAAGGTAGAATCTGAGCTGTCTGTGCACATCCAAGGAGTGCAGGATCCTTTCCCCTTTACCTTTGAGGATTAGGTAAAGTTGGCAAATGGATGGATTGGTTGAGAGCCACACCGGACACTACTTTAGGCATGAAGGAATGGTTAGTCCTGAGGGTAACCCTGTCAGCATGGAAAATAATGAAAGGTTCCACAGCCATAAGTGCTTTTAGCTCAGATACACTTCTAGCTGAAGTGATGACCAGAAGCAATGCTGTTTTCCAAGAGAGGAATTTTAAGTCTGCTGACACAGCAGGTTTAAAGGGGGGAAGCGTGAGATTTTCCAGTACAAAGTTAAGGTCCCAAGCAGGGGGGGATGCTCTCCTTAGTGGCCTTGTTTGCCCCTCTCAGGAACTGTTTGATAAGACGGTGTGAGAAGAGAGGTGGCTCAGTGTTGTAATGAGCCAAAATGGCTGAGGCATGTATCTTAATGGAGGAGAAAGACAGGCCTTTGTGGAGTAGATCTGCTAAGTAATCCAAGATTAGAGGCAGGGAGAGCAGAGTTGCGTCCTCTCCTTTAGATAGAATTCAGGAGCAGAACCTTTTCCACTTATCAGCATAGGATTCTCTTGTACTGGGTCTTCTGGCTTCAAGAATGATGTCCAGCACCTGCTTGCTTAGGGCTGCTAAGGGGGAGAATTCAAGGAATAAGCCAGGCTGCAAGATTTAGGGTTTGCAGTTGTGGATGCAAACTTTGTCCCTCCTGTTGAGAGAGCAGGGTTGGGTTTTGGTGTAGGTGCCAGAGTGGCACAAGGGAAAGGCTGTGCAGGAGTGGGTACCAGTGCTGACGTGGCCAGTCTGGGGCAATCAGAAAGTACAGTTGTGTACCTACCATAAATGTAGATGTTCGAGTGTATTCACTGTTGCAGTCATTACGCTTGGGTTATCCTGCCGACAGGCTACCAGCAGGCGGCCTGAATTCCAAAATCTAGGTCCGGTATCAGTTGCTGTCGCCTCTTCCCTGACGTCAGTGTGCCAGGGGTATAAAAGATGCAGCCGACGCCATTTTCTTCAGTTTTTCTTACCCCAGATGTCAGGTACCCCCAAACTGGTAGGCTGAAAATTATGCCAATAAGTATGCATGCACAAAAAGAAACATTTCCTTCATCTACGAGCAAATACACCACATAGGTTGTATAGGATAGAGAAGTACAGAGAAGTCCCAGCAAAGAAAAAAGGGGGATGGTGGGTGGGTAACCTGGACTGCAGCAGTGAATACACTCGAACATCTACATTTACGGTAGGTACACAACTGTACTATGTTCATCGTGTTTCACTGTTGCAGTCAATACTCTTGGGTTGAATCCCAAAGCTGAGGATGGGTGGCTGGGCTACATAGGATTAGGAGAGGCTATGAGGCCCTGCAGAACTGCAGTGGCAAAGCCTGCTTTGGATTTAGAGTAAAGAGGTAAGTGGTAGTGCTTTGTAAAAGTGTGCACTGAACTCCAAGTTGCAGCCTCTAAGATGTCTTTGGTTGGTACTCCCCTGAGGAAGGCTGCTGAAGTGGCTGCTGCTCTGGTAGAATGAGGTCAAATGCCCTTAGGCACTGATTTGCCATGTTGAGAATAGCAGAAACAGATGCAATGGCCTATCCATTTAGAAACAGTCTGTTTTGAGATAGCATTTCCTTGTGATCCTGCAGCATATGACACTAAAAGTTGCTCAGTCTTTCTGAAAGCTTTAGTTCTGTGCAAGTAGAAGCGTAGCTGCCTGTGTATGTCCAAAGAATGCAGAATTTTCTCACCCTTGTTCTGTTGGCTTGGATAAAAGGTAGGCAAGTGAATGGTTTGGTTGAGGGCCACCTTAGGCATAAAGGTTGGGTTTGTCCTCAGGGGAAACCCTGTCTGGATGAAAAATGATAAAAGGTTCCACAGCCATGAGTGCTTGCAACTCAGAGACTCGTGTTGCAGAGGTTATTGCTAGGAGCATAGCTGTTTTCCAGGATAAGAATTTTATATCCGCCGTTGAGGCTGGCTCAAAAGGAGGCAGTGTGAGTTTTTCCAAGACATAATTGAGGTCTCATTGGCGCTCTCCTTGGAGGCCTTGATGTTTTTGGCCCCTCTGAGGTACTGCCTTATTAAAGGATGAGAAAAGATAGGTGGTTCCATGTTGTAATGGGCTGAAATGGCAGAGGCATGAATCTTAATTGATGGAAAAGAAAGGCCTTTGTCCAGCATCTCAGTTAGGTATTGTAAAGTCTGAGGGATATTTGGTACATACGTGTCAATGCCTTGTTCCTGGTTCCAAGCACAGAATCTCTTCCATTTTGATTTTTCTGGTAAAGGGCCTCCTGGCCTCCAAGATGACATCCATAACAGCTTTTGAAAGAGGAGTGTTCTGAATGGCTACATTATCCGCCATGCTGCCAGATTTAAGGTCCTGAGTTGGCTGTGCAGGATCCGATTGTTTTGTTGGGTCAGCAGGTGAGACGTTTGAGGCAATATCCATGCTGGACCTTGAGACAAGCTCTTTAGGATTGGGTACCAGTGCTGGCGTGGCCAGTCTGGTGCAATCAGTATCATTTTTGGCTTCTCTTGTCTGACCTTTAGGAATACCCTGGGAAGGAGAGGCAGTGGAGGAAAGGCATATACTGTTAGATTTTTCCAGCTGAAGGATAGGGCGTCCACTCTCCATGCTTGTCTGTGATAAATCCGTGTGCAAAATCTCTGTAATTGGCAGTTGTGAGGGGAGGCAAATAGATCTATGTCTGGGCATCCACATTTCCTTGTTATCATGCTGAAGACTTGTGGATCCAGTTTCCACTTGTGGGGATCCATGAGGTTTCTGCTTAGTTCATTTTCCAGAGAATTTGTTTTTCCTGGCAGGAATTGTGCTTGCAGGTGAACTTGATAAGTCAATGCTGTGTCCCATAAGGTCATTGCTTGTCTGCAGAGGGGGTAGGAATGCATACCTCCCTGCTTGTTTATGTACCACATGACCGTAGTATTGTCTGTCTTTATCAGTAGCTGTCCTGGATGAAGTAGATCCTTGAAAGCTGTCAGGGCATTCTGAACAGCTAGCATCTCTTTTTGATTGATGTGAAGATGCATCTGTCCTGCAGGCCATGTGCCCTAAATACATTTTCCTGCCATATGGGCCCCCCAGGCATAATCTGATGCATCCGTTGTCAGTGTCTGTCTGGCTGTGGGTAAACTGAATGGCAGACCCTTGTTGTGGTGACAGGCCTCTGCCCACCATCGAAACTTCTGTTGCAGGCAGGGAATGAGGGTAATTACTGTCTCCAGGCTGTGGCAATGCTGAGTCCAAACACTTTTTAGATACCATTGTAGTTTCCTCATATGCAGTCTGGCATATGGAATTAGTAGAATGCAGGATGCCATGAAACCCAAAGCCTGCAGGATTTTCCTTGCAGATAACTGGGTGTGTTTGTTGCCAATTTTTTGAAGTAAGAAGTCAGTTGTTTTTGTTTGTCTGGCGTGAGATAAGCCATCTGGGCAGTTGTATTTAAGCTTGCACCCAGGAATATTAACTCTTGAGAGGGCACTACTTTGGATTTCTTTTCGTTTACTGTGTATCCTAGGCAAATTAGTAATCTTTTTACAAATGCCAGATGCTTTAGAAGAATGTATTTGTTCTCTGCTTGAATAAGGCAGTCGTACAAGTAGGGATATATTTGAATTCCTCTTTGTCTGCAAAATGCAATTACTGGTGCCAGGCATTTTATGAAGACCCTGGGCGCAGTAGATAAGCCAAAGGGCAGTGCAGAGAATTGGTAGTGCATTGAGCCGGCTATGAATCTGAGGTATCTTCTGCAAGATTGTCTGATTGGGACATGCAGGTATGCCTCTTTTAGGTCCAAAGTTACAAGCCAAGCCTTCTTGCCCAGCATGGGCAGTGGCTGCTGAAGAGTCAACATCTTGAATTTTGGAACCTCCAGAAACGTGTTTAGTACAGACAGGTCCAGTATTGGTCTCCAGGTTTTGTCCTTTCTGGGCACTAAGAAAAGTCTGGAGTAAAATCCTTGTCCCTGCTCTTGTGGCACTTGTTGAATGGCCCTCATGTCCATGAGGGCTGTAATTTGCTTTTGTGCCTCTGCCCATTGATTGTGTGGCAGGTCTGGCATACCTTTTGACCTTGGTAGGGTGTGAAAATGGAACCTGTAGCCTTGGGACACTATGTTCAAGACCCGTTTGCTTGGGTAACTATTTGCCAATTTGATGAAAAAAGTGCTAGTTTTCCCCCTAAGGGGGCTGTTAACAGAAAAATGGTAGGATCTGGCAGAGGAAAGTCATTGGGACTGTTTCCTTATAAGGTTGCGATTTGTCTTCTCCGCTTTTGGAGGTAGGGGCACCCCATTGTTTAGGCCTGTATGAGCCTTGGGGCTGAGATCTGCCTCTGGGATGCCTGTATCTGCCTCTTTGTAGTCTGTCTGACACTGGAAAGGACCAGTTTTTTGAAGGCCAGTTCCTGCTAAATCTGGGTGGTTGCACCTGTAAGAAATCCTTAACTGTCTGCATGGATTTCACTTTATCCTCCATTTTCTTCAACACCTCTTCTGCTTTAGCGACAAAGTATCATGCTGTAATGGGGCATCTAATAATTTTGCTTTAACAAGATCAGGCAGGTTCTGTTCCTTTAACCAAGCATGCCTTCTAATAACAGAACCGGTAAAAGCAGCCCTGCAAGAGGCCTCCAGTGAATCATAACCATATTGCAAAGTATGCTTTTCCACTTGTTCAGCTGCATGCAATAAATCCTGCATTTCCTTGTTCTATGAACATTCAGTATTTGTCAACATTTTCTGTTTAAGCAGTGACATTAAGTATTGCTGATATTTAAGCATATGAAACTGACAATTTAAAGCCCTTACAGCCAAGGCAGCAGAAGTGTAAACCTTTTTCCCTCATTTGTCCAGTGCCCTAGAATCCCTATCAGAGGGGACAGGGTTTTTTGCATTGGAAGCTTTGACCCCTTTGGGACCCTGAGATACAGTTTCTGGGTCAGCAGTGGGTACTTATATAGGAATTTATGAGAATCTGGGATCCTGTAGTATCTGTCTGGCTTAGCAGGTGCAGGGTGTAAAGTGTCAGGGGACAGGCCGTACTCTGAAAATAAATCCTCTACAATTACTAGAACAGGTGGAATAGCAAGGGATCTGTGCTGAGGAAGCAACAGAAAGTCTCTAAGCCTTTTCTTAGATTCAGAATAATCTTGGCTCTCCCAGTGGAAATGCTCCCTCATGGTATGCAGGGTTTCCCCAAAAGAGTAATCCTCAGGAGGAGAGGCTGAAGAAATGGATTCTTCAGCATCAGAGTCCTCACGGGGAGGCATGGAATAATCCTGTTCAGAAGAGGAATCAGAGAAAATTGAAACCTGATCAGAAGAATCATATTCTGTCTCTTGCCTAGGCCTCTTATCAGGGGGGGATGGGAACCCCTGATCAAAGTAATTAGGTCTTCAGCCATTTTAAGCATCTGTTTTTTAGGCATGGAAGTCTGAGTAGGAGAATACTGTACTTGTTTCCTTGTCTTTAGAGCTGCTTTAGTCTTTGTGTTTGAAGCTGAAGATGGTTTAACATATAATTGTGTAGGTCTGAAGACACCCTCAGAAGCCGGTGCCTGCTCAGCGGCTCCGGACCCATCTGAGGGAATGATTTCCGAGTATCCAATACCTTGAGTATCCAGAGGCCCAGTCGGCTCCACGTGGGAGTCGGAAGCGGCCTGTGGCTCTGAGGTAGCGGGCGCCAGGAGCTGCGAAAGCGCCTCACTGAGAACCGGCGACTGGCCTAACGGAGGCCTCGTCGTCAGTTTTGGACCTCGGATGCCTATCCTTTTCCTTGTCCTTGCGTTTTTTGTAAATTCCGGTCGTCGGCTGTTCCAACGGCATTATATAATTAAATCTTCGGCCAAAGTAGTGAAATGCAAAATCAAACTGACGCTTAATAGTGCGTTGGTTAAATCTAACACAAAACCGACAGCTAGCAACGTTGTGATCAGGGCCTAGGCAAGGAATACAGTATGAGTGAAAATCCTTATGAGGTATTTGCTTCCCACAAGAAATACAATTGTTAACTTTTTCTGACATCGGTCTCGAGCAAGAGGAAAGTTTCCCCAACAGGGTACTTATCTTTAATGAAGACTTCGGTTCTGAAATTCGGATTTGAAAATCTCAGGAGTCGGCCAACCGGCACTTGCGAACTGCTTTTGCTTCGGGCACCGCGCGGCAAGAAAGACTGAAGAAAATGGCATCGGCTGCATCTTTTATACCCCTGGCGCACTGACGTCAGGGAAGAGGTGACAGCAACTGACGCCGGACCTAGACTTTGGAATTCAGGCCGACTGTGGGTAGCCTGCCAGCAGGATAACCCAAGAGTAATGACTGCAACAGTGAAACACGATGAACATTTGTCCATGGACTGTCCTATCTTATCTTGAGTAATACTCTTGAGAGAAAGGGCAGAGGGAAGAAAGGCATAGATTGAGAGATTTACCCACTGAAAAGACAGGGCATCCACTTTCCAGGCCCTGCTGTGAGGATTCCTGGTGCATAATTTGCTGAGCTGGTGGTTGTAGGGGGAGGCAAAGAGATCCACTGCTGGGGTCCCCCATTTCTGAATCAGAAGATTGAAGGTGCTGGGCTCCAGTTGCCACTTGTGTGGGTCTAGGAGATTTCTGCTTAAGTATGCCAGTGAGTTTTGTTTGCCTGGTGGGAAATGAGCTTGCAGATGGGCTTGCATGTCCGAGGCCGTGTGCCACAGGGCCATGGCTAACCTGAAGAGTGGGTTCCCCCCCTTGCTTGTTGATGTACCACATATCTGTGGTGTCTGTTTTTATTAACAGTTCTCCTGGAAAGAGTAGGGATCTGAAAGCTGTCAGGGCATTCTGCACAGCTAGCGTTTCTTTTTGGTTGATGTGCAGATGAATCTGACTTGGGCTTCAGTGGCCCTGAATGCATTTGCCGTCCATGTGTGCTCCCCAGGCATAGTCTGATGCATCTGTGGTTAGGGTCTGGGTGGCCTGGGGTTGAGAAAAGGACAGTCCCTTGTTGTGGTAGCATGCTTCTGCCCACCAAAGGAACTCTGTCCTTAGACAGGGTATGATAGGAATGACTGTTTCCAGGTCCTGAGAATGTTGGCACCAAAGACTTTTTAAGTACCAATGAAGTTTCCTCATATGCAGTCTTGCATATGGAATTAGCAGTATACATGAGGCCATGAACCCTAGGGCCTGCAGTATTTTTCTTGCGGATAGCTGGGTTCTGGTGGCCATTTGTTTGAAATAGGCTGTCAGATCGACTTCTTTTTCTGAAGTGAGGAATGCCATCCGGGATGGTGTGTCCAAGCTTGCTCCCAGGAATACAATATTTTGATTGGGTACCAGTTTTGATTTCTTTTCATTGATGATGCACCCCATGAAAGTGAGAAGGTGTTTCACAAATGGCAGGTGCTGCAACAGCAATTCCTGACTGTCCGCCTGAATCAGGCAGTCCAAATATGGGGAAATTTGGATATTTCTCTGCCTGCGGTATGCAATGGCTGGTGCCAGGCATTTTGTGAAAACTCTGGGTGCAGTAGATAAGCCAAAGGGAAGTGCAGAAAACTGATAATGCATAGATCCTGCTCTGAAACACAGATACTTTCTGCATGACTCCCTTATGGGGATGTGCAGATAGGCTTCTTTTAAGTCAAGGGTGACTAACCAGGCATCCTTGGCTAGCATAGTAAGAAGCTGTTGCAGGGTAAGCATTCTGAATTTTGGTACCACCAGGAAGGTGTTGAGAACTGAAAGATCCAGGAATGGGTGCCAAGAGTGCTCTTTCCTGGGTACCAGGAAGAGTCTGGAGTAGAATCCTTGACCCATCTGTTCTACTGGAACCGGCTGAATAGCTCTGATATTGAGCAGGGAAGCTACTTGGCTTTGAGCCTCTGCCCACTGCGTTGAAGGAAGGTCTGGAAACCTGCTTGGGGTTGGCAGTGAATGGAAAAAAAAATGTGTACCCCTGGGAAAAAATGTTGAGGACCCACCGGTTCTGTGCGATGGCCATCCAATTTTTTTGCAAGAAGGGCAAGTTTTCCTCCTAGGGGCACAAGCAATTAGGCAGGGCTGGGAAGTGGAGTAAAGAAGTCATTGTGAGTTTTTTTTCCGTAAGGAGGTGGCTTACCACTCCCTGTTTTAGGGGTGGGGGCACAGCATTGCTTAGATCTCTGCACACCCTGAGACTGTAGTCTGGGTGGTCTGTTTCCCCTGGGTCTGGTTTGAGAAGGCCGGGGGGGGGGGCTGGAAAGGACCAATGCTTAGAAGGGCAATGCCTACTGAATCTAGGGGGTTGCACTTGTAAGAATTCTTTAACAGTCTGCAAAGACTTAGCTTTTTCTTCCATCTTTTTAAGAACCTCTTCTGCTTTGGTGCCAAACAAACTGTCTTTGTTCAAAGGAGCATCTAGTAACTTTGATTTGACATGGTCTGGCAAGGTTTGCTCCTTCAGCCAAGCATGTCTTCTCAGTACAGATCCAGTGACAGCTGCCCGGCAAGATGCTTCTAGGGCATCAAAGCCACACTGCAAAGTATGCTTACTGACTTGGCTTTCAGAGTGCATAAGCTCCTGCAATTCTTTATTTTCTACACAGTCGGTAAAGGTTGCCACTTTTTGTTTAATAAGTTCCATAATTTGCTGCTGGTACTTCAGCATGTGAAACTGACAATTCAATGCCCTAGTAGCAAAAGCTTCAGAGGTATATACCTTCTTACCCCATCTGTCCAAAGCTCTGGAATCCCTGTCCGAAGGGGTGAGATTCTTGGCTGTAGTAGCCTTGATACCTTTAGGCCCCTGGGAAATGATCTCTGGGTCAGCAATAGGATTCTTGAAAATAAATTTGTGTCAGGTACTCTGTAGTATCTGTCTGGTTTCCTAGAGGCAGGAAGTAAAGTGTCAGGAGTAAGACTGGATTCCATAAAAACATCAACAACAACATCCAGGACAGGGGGGTATTGCTAAAGGCCTGTGCTGAGGCAACTCTAGGAATTCTCCGAGTCTCTTTTTGGACTGAGGATAGTCTTGGCATTCCCAGTGGAAATGCTTTCTTAAGGTATGCAAGGTTTCACTAAAAGACAAATCCTCTGGAGGGGAGGCAGAGGGAATGGATTCCTCTGCATCTGAATCCTCATAAGCAGATAAGGGCATGTCTTCATAATCAGAAATCTCAGAGTCATCAGACTTCTGGTCTGTAGAAGCTGTAGGGAACTGGTCTCTTTCTCTTAGCAGGGGAAGGCTGACTTCCCCTAATCAGCATAATAAGATCTTCTGCCATTCTAAGCATTTGTTTTTGTGGCATGGGAGCAGTTGCATGCACTTTGGTTGTCTGTTTTCTAGGCCTAGTGCGTAATCTGGGCCTAAGAAACTCGGTAGTTTTGGTTAAAAAAGTCATCTGTTTGAGTCGAACATCGGTTAAGTGAAGAACTGCCTCAGAAGCTGGTGCCTGCACAGCGGCTCCAGACCCATCCAAGGTAGAGATATCCGCAGGTTCCATAGTCGAAGAGGAGTCTTGTGACATACCGGACTCCGAATGGGTCTCAGTAGAGGCCTGTGAATCCACTTCAAGTGGGCATCAGAGGCTGCGATAGCACCTGAGTACTGGTGGACTGACAACTTGCTTAACAGAAGTGTCGTTGGCAGCTTTGGACCTATGCGGTCTGTCTCTGTCTTTATCCTTACGGTAGTCGGATGGCTTACCAAAGCCATTTCAGAATACGGAGATCGAGAGCAAAAGAATTTAGCAAAATAGAGCCAGATGACGAATGGTTTGGGCGTTAAACAAGGCACAAAACTGACAGCGAGGTACGCCATGGTTGGTGTCTAAAAAGGTGACGCAGTAAGAATGAAAATCTCTGTGAGGTATTTGCTTTCCACGGGCAAGAAAACTGTTAACTTTTTCTGACATCGGTTAGAGCAAGGAAAAAAGGATCTCCAACGGGGTACTTGGCTTTAGAAGACTTCAGGATTATTCAATTTGTAAACGAAAATTCAGGTAGCGGCCGACCGGCACTTGCAAACTGCTTTGGGCTCCTCGGCAAGAAAGACTGATGTAATGGCGTCGGCTGCCTGATTTTATACCCCTGACGTCAGTCCTGGAGCAACAGCATCCGACGCAGAAACACTAAGTCTCTGGTATTCGGGCCGACTGAGGGCTACCTGCAGGCAGATAACCCAAGTGGGATGACTGCAACAGTGAAACACGAAAAACATCATAGTACAGTTTTGTACGCTTACCATAAATGTAGATGTTTGAGTGTATTCACTGTCGCAGTCCTGGTTTCCCACCCTCCTTCCTACTTGTATCCTCTTTCTTTAGGAAGACATAAGTTTCTAACGGTGGCTTTTAGCCACTAGGACCACTTTACTATATTTACTTGGGCCTCTGACTGGTTATGGCAAGAAAAACTGATGTAATAGTGTCGGCTTTCCACAGGCGAGACAATTGTTAACTTTTTCAGACATCGGTTAGTGCAAGAAAAAAGGATCCCCAACGGGGTACTTAGCTTTAGACGTTTTCAGGTGTAATTCAAACTCTGGTAGCGACTGACCGGCAGACTTGCGAACTGCTTCTGGTACGGGCTCCACGGCAAGAAAGTCTGATGTAATGGCGTCGGCTGCCTTCCTTTATAGCACTGACAGCCTGACGTCGGTCAACAAGTGACAGCAGCCGATGTAGAAAAACATTGACTCTGGTATTTGGGCCAGTCGAGGGCTATCACAGCAGGGATAACCCACAGGTGATAAATGCAACAGTGAAACATGAAGAACATCATGCTTACACAGAAATAAATTCTGCACAATATTTAACAGCATGTGCCTTACATAACTGTAGATATAACAAATAATTCAGGCAATAATTAATATCTTCCCCATTTCTGATGATTTGCTTCAAACTAATTCACTTTCTGAGTTAATGGAGTGAAATGCAAGGATAGCAGCAACTATAATCTAAGTGCATTTTGTGTATGGAATTTAAATGTATGTACAGCTTTCACTGCATCCCAGATTTTGATAACTCAGATGCTCATCTGCATCACTAGCTGGTGTCCATGGATACGGTATTGGCAGCTCAAATTATATATTAGGTTATGTGAATGCATTTGCAGTACATTATTAATAGCATATCACAAAAGAAATGTATCTGCACGTGAAGCACTGCTGACATTTAATGGTACCTCTTCTGCCAACTATAAGTTGATTTTTTTAAATTTTCACACTTTCAATAATTCCATTATTTGCATGTTGGATCTAGAGGTTTCCAAGTGTCCATTTTTTTGAAGTTTCGGGCAGCATTAAATCATATCCAGTACTATTTTTTTTTTTTTTTACCTGTTGTTTCACATAAGTTTTTATCTGGCCAAATGCTCCTCATGTGATGCATTTTATGTAGGAAAAAATGAACAGGCAGTTGAGAAAGAGGATCTACGAACATTCATACACCATTAAGGCAAAGAATATGGACAATGCATTGCCCATACACATCTGTACGTAGCTGCTGTTGTTGCGTCTTTCGGCTTATCACGGTTAGGGGTCGCCACAGTCAGGGCTGGTAACTCTGCACGTAAAAATCCACTACCAAACACATCTGTAAGTAGGATGTTTAAAAAATATATTTTTGTTTTATTGACCATGTTAGTAGTAATTTTAATGGTGACAGAGATGGGGGACTGGATTTTAGGGAGTTAAAATGGCAAACTGAGTTGCATTCCTATAATACTCCTGGTTTGAGCAGTAATATTAATTACAAAGTAGTGCTTCAAAGAAGATTTTGACAAATGCAAGTAAAGATTTTATCACTTGTATATTTGTGAGATTTTCTGGCACACCTTTGTGCGTTCATTACACATCATTTGTAAAATCATTCCATATTTATTGCATGTTGTATTTTAGGATCTGTTTTTTTAAGAACTAATTGAATTGTTATTGGTTATGTAAATTATGTCAATGGTATTTAAACAGATGTTAACACAGTTTTCATTCTCAAGAAGACCTATTTAGGGTTGAACACGTTCAAATCGATATTAAAACTGCATAAAAGTCAATTTTGCAACCCTTCTATTTCCCTCATAGTGATGATATATATATATATATATATATATATATATATATATATATATACACACACACACACACACACACGTAAAAACTACTACAACTAGATTAATTTAGTGTATTCAAGATGGGCGCATCTATAGACGATTTTGCATTTTGTAGAACATTTACTTTATTTTCAAACCTTTGTTGTTTTTACAACAGGTGACTGAATATTACTGGTGGGAGAACAAATGTAGTTAAAAGACAATCAAAGTATGCACTTAAAATAAATACCTCTTCTAAGTTGTGGCGTGCAGAAACAGGAACTGTTTGAGGAGTAAGCAACTGAATGGCCTCCTGGCTGGCTTGCTGATAAGGATGCAGATGTATAAAAGGGGGTTGCTGCGGTCTGTGCGGCAAAGCAGCCATGTTATAATGAAAACCGTGTCCCAGCAGATGAGTCTGTGGCAAACTGGTATATGTCCATGAACCATCAGGCTGCAGATACTTCAAGGAAGGAGGTGCTGTATGTCCAGATGATATGGAGAAAGATGGATTGTACAGCTGTGGCTGATGCTGAAGAGACGGGTTATTTCCCATTTCTATGTCTCTACTGTTTTCACTATACCCGGAGAACTGACCATTGGTATTGGAGCTGGCTGATGGAGAATTGAGTACTGATGGGCTCCTTGATTGCACTTGCCTGTACTGCAGAAGTCTTGACTGCGGTGGTGGTGTCTCTCTTGGCTCTCTGCTTTCCACCTGACAGTGCTGCGGAAGTTCCCTAATTAAGCCCTGTAATCTAAATGAAAAACAACAATTACTGCAATGCTTTTCAACAATTTAACCTTAAAAGTTGTTACATTTTATGAAAGCATGTTTCACTTGGACATGATTGCATCAGCAACATTCTGCATGTTTTTGGAAATGCAGTAAATTAAATATTCACAAAAGATAAGTGACAGAAAAAAAATTACAGCTAAAAAGCCAAAGCTATTGCATGATAAAGCTGTGTGAACATAGAAAGACCACTAGGTGGACAAAGTGCACATGTGTCTGCTGTTCATCATAACTACATAACTACAACTGAGATATAATTACAGCAATAATCCTAACAGATGAACTTTCACACCTCTGAAGCAGTACATTCCATGGGGCTGTCACCTATGAAGCAGTAGATTCTGATATTGTTTTTCCTAGCAGTACTACCTTGCACAAGCCAAGCCAGGTCCCCCACAGTTCTAGTGAATGGAGGTGGCTGCCATATGACAGTTTAAAATCAGCACCGGTAGATGTAAAAACTACAATAAATGACTGGATATAAAAATATCAGTTACGTACAATACAGTAACCATTAAGTTAAGAGCACAGGTTGAACTGAAAATACTTAATGTAGAACAGAGGAATGGCTGACTAATAGTTTTCATGGCCAAATGACTTGTAAATCTACTGTTACAGTGATTAACCTAAAATGAGGTAAACAAGATGATTTAATAACCTGCAGATATACTGAGTATTTACTATGCCTGAATTTCAAGACAAGAGGACTACTCAAAAAAGTATGCATATACGTATGCAGGCATAAATTCATAGCACAATTGTCTGACACATTGAATGCAAACATCCTCCAAACCATTACTGATGGATTTACTACACATTAGCAAGTCAAATGGCATCAGAAACACTCAGTCTACGTATTTAAACCTCTTCTTCAACATCAACATAACAGGTTGTAGGGAGAGGTAATCTTGCAGAAGATACTGCTGCTGTGAAACAGGCTCCCCATCCACAAAAAAATCAAAGCTCATCCCTGTCCATATTCAAGCGCAACTTTGAGCTATGGATGGGAAACAGAAAACTTACCTCAGGAATACTTTCTGTACTACTACTAAAACTTAATTTTATCTGCAACCTGTGGGACAGAGTCCCGAGCTACTCAAACTCCTGGGAGGCCCTCATGGAAGGTTATTCCTGAGCACTGCAGAGTCGAAGGATGCTCTCCCTCTGGAGATCAAATCCAACTTATAATAAGAAATGAAGGTATGTGACTTTGCCCAAGTTGCTGCCGCACAAATGTCATCCAATGACACCCTAGACCAAAAGGCAGCAGAAGTCTCCATAGATCTGGTAGAATGAGCTTTAACAGGACCAGGTGGAGACAAACCTTTGTCTTTGTAAGTTTGCAAAATACATAGTGTAATCCATCTAGCTAAGGAAACCTTGGAGATGGCTTAGTAAAAGACAAATAACTGGTCAGACTTACGGAAGGGCTTTGTTCTGTGTAAATAAAAATGAAGTTGTCTATGAACATCTATCAAATGCAGTTTATATTCACCCTTGTTCTGAAAATTTGGAAAGAAAACAGGCAGGTTAACTGTTTGATTAATGTTTGACTCAGAAGCCACTTTTGGTAAGAAAGAAGGGTTTGTATGGAGAGAAACCCTGTCCTTATGGAAGATCAAATAAGGGGGTACGGCAGACAATGCCTGAAGCTCAGAAACCATTCTAGCCAACATAATGGCCACTAGAAAGGCTGTCTTCCATGATAAGAACTTCAAATCTACTGATGCTGCAGGTTCAAAGGGGGGAGCAACTAAAGCTTGGAGAACACATAAGGCAGCTGTTTAATCTCAGCCTTACCACAGGATACGTGCCCAAGGAGTGGCGTACGGCAACTGTGGTCCCACTCCACAAAGGCGGTGCCTCTACGGACCCTGGTAATTACCGCCCCATAAGCTTAACAAGTCTAGTCTGCAAAGCTATGGAGAGGATCATAATGGAGCTCATAAACAAAGATATAGGGGACTTGCAGACATTGGACCCGACCCAGTTTGGCTTCGTCAAGGGCAGATCATGCCTTTTGAACTTGGTCGACTTCTTCGAAACAGTCACCAAGGCCATTGATGAGGGAAAGGCAGTCCATACAGCCTACCTTGACCTTGCAAAGGCTTTAATACCCCACTCGGGTATTGTAGAAAAACTTACCAGCTTAAATGTAAACCCATATGTCACAAGATGGGTTGCAAACTGGCTTAAGGACAGAACCCACAGGGTTAGAGTTGCTGGCGCTATGTCAGACTCCAAGCCGGTCACAAGTGGTGTCCCACAGGGCTCGGTCCTTGGCCCCCTATTGTTCAGCATCTACTTCTCAGAAGTACAGGCCAACATGGGAGGACTTTGGCTGACAAAGTTTGCAGGCGACTGCAAACTGGGCCATAGTGGGAAGTGCAACGGACACGGGTATCCTTCCGAAAGGACTCACGGAAACAGATAGCTGGTGCCAGAGCCATGGCCCGAAATTTAACGCCAAAAATGTATAGTCATACCCTTCGGGAAAAACAAGGTAATCCCAAGCTACCATATAGGTGGCAATCCACTAAGCACAGAAGAGGTTATCAGGGACCTGGGGACCCAGGTTGACAGTGGCCTTTCTTTTGACACTCACGTTGCTAAAGTGGTTAGAAAGACCTTCTACATTGCCCACCTGATCATGAAGGGATTCACATCCAGATCTAGTGAGGTCATTGTTCCCCTGTACTCTTCACTTATCAGACCAATGATTGAGTACAATGCCCCATTCGGGATGTATCTCACCCGACATCTGCAGCAATTGGAGAGACCCCAAAAGTTCCTCACCAAAAGGATAAAGGGACTCCAAAATCTGTCATATGCTGCCAGATTGAAGAAACTCCAGCTCTATTCAGTCACATACCGTCTGCTCAGAGGTGACGTGCCTGACATACAAGGCCATGTCCAACCCGGAATTAATGGACATGCTCCACCTCAAAAAATCCAAATCCACCAAAACCACTAGAGCAAGCGACTTAAACCTTAGCACGGATATAAATAGGACGTGCTGGAGGGATAGATTTATCACTCAGAGACTCCCTATGCTGTGGAATAAAATCCCGGTCCATTTGAGGCAGAGCACCTCGCTGGCTCTGTTCAAGAGAAATCTTGACCTGTGGATGGGAGATCGTAGGTTTACCCCGGGAATCATCTCTGTGTCACTGCTGGACAGAGGCACAACAAACTAATGGGTACAGTATTTTTTCATATAAGGGGTGGTGTAAGCCGCAAATCTTTGGGCTAGGCTTATAAATGCCTTAGGGCAGATAGCCTAGTATAAACCTATGAACTTATGAACAAAGGTAAGGTGCCAAGGCAGAACAGAGTCCTTAATTGGAGGACGCAAAAGAAAGGTGCCTTTAAGAAAAGCCTTACACAGTCTAGAAGAGGACAGGGCATTTATATTTTCGCCAACGTGGAAATTCAAATAGCTGCCATTTGTACTTTCACAGTGGAGGAACTAGCCCCTTGCTGAAAAATGCTGGCTAAGAAATCCAACACTGCAGAGACAGGGGCTGTAAAAGGATCCAGGTTTCTCTGAGAAGCCCAAATAGAGAATTGTTTCAATTTACTGTGGTAAATCTTCCTAGTGGAAGCCTTATGAGAAGCCACCAGAATAGTTTTCACTGAAAACTAAAGAACAGGAGTCCTGGCAATCAAGGGAACTGCAGCAACCAAATTGTCAGCTTGAGGCTGTATAGGTTGGGCGGAAAGGTGCCAGAGGGATAAAAAATGAAATCCGGGCAGGGATCCAGAATCCAAGGAGGAGCTAGAACATGAGACCAGAGGAAGGGGAACCACACTTGACGAGGCCAGAACGGGACAATGAGGATCACTGTGCACCCCAGTTGGCAAGCTTTCTGAAGAAACTTCGGAATGAGTGGTAACGGGGATAAGCGAACAGTAACCCGGGAGGCCAAGCATGTACTAGAGCGTCTCTGGGGGGGGGGGGGATCCCCTGGTGAGGGGATCAGAGCGAAGAACTCGCTGCACTTCATGTTGGAAGGAGATGCGAAGAGATCACAGCAAGGCTGTCCCCATGGAAGGAATATTTCCTCCACTATTGACTATTTCAATGACCACTCGTATGGCATTAGAATAGCCCGACTCAATCTATCCGCTAAAATGTTGCAGCATCCCGGATGTGTTTTGCAATCAGAAACTAACTGGTGGAGATCGCCCACTCCCACACTCTCATGGCCTTGCGACACAGAGGGTAAAGATCTGGTTCCTCCCAGTTTGCTGATGTACCAGACAACCGACATGCTGTCTGACTGAATTGCAATAGTCCCCGGAGGAAGAGCAGTGTGGAGGGCTTGCAATGCTAAAAGCACTGCTCTCATCTCCAGAACACTGATGTGCACTATGGTCTTGATTTGGGACCAAGTGCCTTAGACTGTCCTCCCCAGATAATGCCTCACCCACCCGAGCTGGGAGGCATCTGTGGTCACTGTGGCTTGGGCTGTGGGTGAAACAAATGGGCGTCCGCTGCGATCTCCGGGGACTGGAGCCATCAGAGGAGTGAAGCCCTGCAGGCTTTGCTGATCTGAACTGGATATTCCATGGGGAGATCTAGCCAAGACCACTGTACGGCTAGAGTCCATTGAAGAACACGTATGTGAAGATGTGCACAGGGGAGGACAGAGATTGCTGCAGCCATAGAGCCCAGGGCCCTGAGAACGTTACCCGCCTTCGGCAACCTGGGGCTAAGAATTATTGATACATGAGCCCGTAGACACTGGACCCTGTCTGGAGTTAGAAAGACTTTCAGTCGAAGGGTGTCCAGCCGTGCCCTGATAAAGTCCAAGATCTGTACTGGGTACAAGGAGGACTTAGAAACATTGATAGTAATCCCTAGCAGGTCTGCAAGATGAAGGAAGGAGTCTCTGGCTTGGCAAAGAAGACGCTTTGTGGAAGCAGCGAGGAGCCAATCGTCTAGGTAAGAGAATACCTGAATCCCCTGAAGCCTCAAGGTGAGCCGCTACGACTGCCATTACCTTAGTAAACACCCTGAGGGCTATGGTGAGACCGAAGGGTAGGGCTCAGAACTGGAAATGACTGGCTCCCAGCCGGAAGCGAAGGAATCTCCTGGAGCTTCTGTGAATCTTGATACAGTAATAAGCATCCTGAAAGGCTATCGAGAAGATCCTGTCGCATTTTCAAAGATAAGGTAGAATGGACTGTAGGGTGACCCATCCAGAATTTGTTTGGCGACAGCCAGGTTTAAGGGTGACAGGTTCAAAATGGGTCTGAGGTCCCCAGTCTTTTTTGGCACTAAAAAACCTGGAGTAAACACCTGACCTGGACTGATTGGGGGGGACCGGTTCTATGGCTCATTTGTGAAGCAGCTTGGAAACCTCTAGCACTGCCGTCTCCCTTTGAGCGAGTGGAACATCTGAGAGGCACTTTGGTTGGATCGGAGGGGCAACAAATGGGATGGTGTAACCTCTGGATATTATTTGAAGAACCAAGTGATCTGCAGTTATGGACTCCACCGCAGATGGGTGCAGTGATAAATCTTCCCCCGACTGCCTCCAGAGAAGGACAGTAGGGCAACCCCTAAGGGCTGCTGTGCAGGCTTGTCCGAGAAGGGCTCCCTAGACCCAAAGTTCCTCAGAACCCCTCTGCCTCTGGGATGGCGTCTGTCATGTCCCCTTCTGCCTCTAGGGGACGAGTTGTCCTGAGAGTTCTGGGAAATCTGTGATTTCCAAAACCACATCATCTTTTCCCCTCTCTGATTCCTGGAAAAGTATATTTGAGGATTAGAGAAGCGGATTCCGACGGCAAACAAGGTCTTCCCATCTTTTTCACTCTGGACAAAGGTGTCATGTATGGTCTTTCCAAAAAGAAAAGACCCATCGAAGGGAGCATTTGTAAAAGATGCCTTGAAGAGTTCCGCAAACTGACACAGTCTAAGCCAAGAGTGTCGCTTCATAGCTACGCCGATCCCAGCCACCCTAGCTACTCCTTCCATAGCATTGGAAAGGAGGCCCATGGACGTGTTTGATACTGACTTCAGAGTTGACATTTTTATGGAGAACAGATGCTTGTCCTCCTGCGACAAAGACTCTGGGGGCAACTCAGCCAACTCCGTGACTAGGTCTCGCTGCAGTCGTATAATGTGTAGTTAAGCGCTTGGATGGGAAACGTTGCTGAAGAATATACTCACTTCCCAAATCGATCCACCGTCCTGGACTCCTTGTTCAGTGGGTGGACCGAGGAACTTTCCTGAGCCAGTTCCCTCTTGGTGGCTGCTGCAACCACCATAGCATCCACAGGGGATCCCTTAAACCATGCCTGTCTGAGGGTGGAGAAAGAATCTTGTCTGGGCATTTAGATATCGGCTCTATGGTGTCAGGCTCCTTCGATGCCTGTGTGGTGATAAAATTCACCAAGGGATCCGTTGGCGGGGACACCCAGGACATAGATGGACCTGTGCCAAAAGCCTCCAGGAACAGTGATTTATCCGTAGAAGGTTTTGGGGTTGATCAAACTCCTCTCTGCTGGAGGGTTTCCATGATGTCTCCAAAGGAGACATCCTCGGGAGTTGACCTGGAGGTAGCTTCTCCATCTAAATCAGTGTCTTCTGTCAAGGACTCAGGGGAGTCCAGGTGCATCCTTTTGCACCTGTGCTTACGAGGACCCTCTTCAGTGGGACTCTCTGAAGAGGGCTCATGAGCTGCGGGGAGTTCCTCCAGGGGAACCGCCTGGGGCTCCTCTAGCACGGGCTGTCCCTGAGACAAGCTGAAGGGAGTCATAACTGAATCAGAGGGTGTCTGGGGGGGAATCCAAGGAAATAGGCTGGGGTCTCGATCCTTGGGAGAGAACCCTCTCCACCATGTTGAACACCGATGGAGTGTGCAGCTCTTTAACACCCAACAAGGAGGAAGCTACCCCCGGGTCTGCCATGAGGATTGGGGCTGAGGCTAGGGTAGCCTGAGCTCCGAAGGAATGGCTCGGATCTGACAAAGTCGTAGCCGAAGATTCCTCCTTCCCTTGGGGTCCGACTCCCCATCCTCGGCCCTGAGAGCTGGTCGGATCAGAGGAACTCAAGGTAATCGCCGGAGTTGAGGTTGGAGGAACCATCAGTGCCGAATCCCCAGCTCTGAAACTGCAGTCTGGATCGGGTAAAGAGAAACTGGATGAAAGAAGGGCACGGAGTTCCCCCCTCCAGAGGGAGAGAGGCCTGGTAAGACTCCAATCTGGATTTGGGTCCAAATAAATCTCATCATCCTGTCCATATCCATTTCAGAGAGACTCTGAGTCGAGCACAAGGAAGCGACAAACTCTGATCTGGCTGGTCGCTGGAAGGATCTGGAGAAAGGCCTCAGCTCCAAAGGCTCCGTCGGCTCCGGGGAGAATCTGGGGGAGTGGAGCCGAGGAAAAACAGGTCTCGATACCATGGAAGGCAGACTAGGGAAGGACTCTCGATCTGGGGACCGTTTACGGGGCCTATCCCCTTTCTTCTCTCTGTCTCTCCGGTCTGCATCTTTTCTCTTGTCTCTCCCTTTGGCATCCCCTTCAGCAGGTCTAGTGGGAGGGTGAGTCCCAGCCTGAGGGGGGGGTTGGGTGGGAGTTGCAGAAGACAAAGCTGAGGCTGAAGAGTCCAACGTGGGAGCAGACCTTTATAGCCATCAGTTTGGCCTTCCTATCCTTCAGGGCCCTCAGATTGAATCCAGCACACACACTGCACTGGACGGATAAATGGGCTATGCCCAGGCAAACAACACACAATGTGTAACCATCCACCGGTGAAAGCTTATGGCCACACTCTGTGCATTTTATGAAAGTAGGTTTTGGCTGATCCGACATTTTTACACATACAGCCACACCAACCAAATCCCAACACACTATGACCACGCGCACCTATAGGGAAGGGAAGGGCCTACATAATAACTACCCCACAAACTAAAAAACTTTTTTTTAACCAACAAACAAGCGTTTAGTGGGAGGAAAGGGAACTAATGAGAAACTTTCTCACTCACACAAGAAAAAAGTATCCCAAAAGCACTTACGAAAACCCTAAGGCTCAGAACTACAGAGACCACAATGCTGATACACGAAACGGCAAATGAGATTTGGGGGAAGGCAGGCGATGGTGATGGGTTATGGGTAAGGGGGAGGAGCTTGGAGCAGATGCTTGTAAAGTTGCCGGCTCGGATACGATGTGGATCCGAATACCCACAGGTTGCAGATAAAATGAAGTTAACTACCTCATATCTTCCCTTAGCTGACATGAAAAAATAGAATTTTGTTTGGTCAAAATGTAAGCAAAAACAAGAAAGTTCCCCTACAGGGAAACATATCTGCCAACTCACAACTGTACTTGCACATGCCATATCGCTGAGAAACCAAATGGCTAGACGATGACTCTCTTCTTTGGCTGGTGCAAGAAAGTTCTGAGGTACTTAAGTGCCTGTACGTCCTTTATACACCAGCATGCACCCATACGCTTGGGTCACGAGACGGACATACTATGCGGTACTGTTGGTTAGATGTATTGCATCTTTGGCAGGATACTACCCATATGTGAGCAATACTGCAAAAGTGATCAAATGGAAGACATCTCAATTGCATACCTAGTAAGAAAGGGTTCCAGTATCAGTTACTCATCTTGCAGTCCTGTAAAACCTATTCCTAATTTACTCTTTAGTGAGGGCATCTATGAGAAGTAGCTATGCTTCAAGACATGATATGCTAAAGATCACTGCCCATCCAATAATATGTTTCATATGCCCTATCTCCAGTAGACAATGACTGAACAACAGCAAAATCAGCTCAGTAGACCTCTTTTTTGAAATCATCAAGTCTCTCCCTAACAGATACCACATGTTCAAAATACATTCATGGACCTGGTTTGCTACCACAGGGAAAAGTATAATTATTTCTATTGTAAAAGAACAGTCCACATTCCTTCAGAACACACATTTACTTTCACAGGAAGGAAGATCAGGTTTAAGTCAGTCATATCACAATAAAAATGTACGAAAGATGAATATAAGCAAATTATACTAATAATTCCTGCTGATGTCCAAGAAACATGATCACAGACTATTGGGGATCACAGGACTCTTAAAATCATAAACCATTTAATTTATCTTAAAGCAGTACCTTGCAATTGATGGTCCAGCTTCCTCCTCAGTATTACAATCGAGCTTCCAGTTTGTTTTTAGTGGTTGCTGGGAGAATGCCACTGGCTGCTGTGATGGACTGGGTAGCTGCTGATGTTGGTGAGTAAATAAGCTGTTCTGATTTAAGAAGGCATTTGCTTCACTCCAATGCTGTAACCTTGTCTGCTGTCTTAAGGTTTCTAATGCTAGATTTGTGTGGATAGAAACTACAAAAAAATTGGATTAAAACTAGTCGGTATGAATTTCCTTGTCTTGGTATTAAAAACGTGCTACTCAGTAAGAAATTATAGTAATCTACAAAAACTATTCTCTTAGTTTTCCAGAATCTTGAGGGTAACTGCTAACAAAACCGTTATAAATGGTCAGGCTGTGGAAGGCCACCTTTTTCAATACAAGCAGCAATGACAGGGATGTTACATCCATTAATAACAGTAAAAGTCACATTACACACAAAGCAAACTGTTAGGTGCAAGTATATTCTCTTCTCTGCCACTCACTCTGCACTGTCATAACAGCTTTGTACCTCAAAGGATAAGGAAACTTTCACCACAAACCTTCTTCACTCTCACTTTATCACCTAGTCTCATAAAAATACGAACAAAAACTAGACATCAGAACCACAAACAAGCCTTAAAAGAAAAAAAGCAGGAAGTAGAGATGAGCAAAATATATAAGAGGTAATAAAAAAGTACAGTTGTGTACACTTACCATAAATGTAGATGTTCGAGTGTATTTACTGTTGCAGTCATCACATTTGGGTTTATCTGCTTGTAGTATCCCTTAGTCGGTCTGATTATCAAATTCTTGGGCCCTGCATCAGTTGCTGTATCATCTTCCATGACATTAGGTAGTCAGGGGTATAAAGCATGCAGCCAACACCATTTCTTGCCCCAGATGTCAGGTGCCCCCCTTAATGGCAAGGAATTAAATATATATATATATATATATATATATATATATATATATATACACACACACACACACACACACACACAAGGTTATACCTCCAACAAAAAAGCAAATACACCAAAAAGCTTTTAAGTATAGTAAAGAAGAATAGAGGTATAGCCAAAGGAAGTCAGGGGGCTGGAGGGAGGGTAACCAGGACTGCAACAGTGAATACACTCGAACATCTACATTTATGGTAAGTGTACACAACTGTACTATGTTCTTCATGTTTCACTGTTGCAGTCATCACATTTGGGTAGATTCCCAAAGCTAAGGATGGGAGGAGGAATTTAGATAGCATTAGGACCAGCAATAAGGCCATGCAAGACTGAAGTGGCAAAGCCAGCTCTGGATTTAGAAAAAACTGGCAAAAGGTAATGCTTGGTGAAAGTATGTACAGAACTCCAGGTAGCAGCTTCTAGGATGTCTCTGGTAGGGACACCTCTAAGAAAGGCTGTACAGGTAGATGCAGCCCTGGTTGAATGGGGTCTAATCCCACCCCTGTGGGATAGGTTTTCCATGGCGCTTATAGCAGAAATTAATGCAATGGCCTATCCATTTAGAAATGTCTTGCTTTGAAATAGCCCCCTCTGCCCCTGCAGCAAATGCCACCAGCAGGTGTTCATATTTCCTTTGAGGTGTAGTCCTGTCCAAGTAAAATCTAAGTTGTCTGTGCACATATAAGGAGTGCAGTATCCGTTCCCCTTTGTTCTGTGGATTAGAAAAGAAGGCTGGCAAATGAATGGACTGATTAAGAGCCACACTGGATACCACATTCGGCATGAAAGAGGGACTGGTCCCGAGGGATACCCTGTCCGCATGAAAGATGATGAAAGGCTCCACTGCCATAAGGGCATGTAATTCAGATACCCTTCTTGCTGAAGTGATTGCTAAAAGGAAAGCTGTTTTCCAAGAAAGAAATGTTATCTTTGCAGTTGCAGCTGGCTCAAAAGGAGGAAAAGTGAGTTTTTCCAATATAAAATTAAGGTCCCAGGCTGGAGTTGGGGCTCTCCTGGGTGGTCTTAAGTTTTTGGCCACTCTGAGGAACCCCTTGAGCAGTGGGTGAGAAAAGAGGGGTGGTTCTGTGTTGTAATGAGGTGAAATGGCTGAGGCCTAAATTTTGATGGAGGAAAAGGAAAGGCCATTGTGAAGCATCTCAGTTAAGTATTGAAGAATCTGAGATAAACTGGGCGCTGTTGTGGCCATCCCTTGAGTTTGGTTCCAGGCACAGAATCTTTTCCATTTTTCACCATACGATTTTCTAGTACTAGGCCTAATTGCCTCCAAAATGACATACAACACTTGTTTACTGAGGGATGGTAATGGAGAGATTAGGTAACTATCCAGGCTCAGGGTTTGAAGCTCGAGGTGCAGAATCTAGCTCTCCTGCTGAGAGAGCAGGGTAGGGGTCTGAGGTAGGTGCCATGGGGCCAGCTGTGACACACTGCACAAGAGGGGGTACCAGCGATGGCATGGCCAGTCTGGGGCAATCAGTATCATCCTTGGTTTGTCCTGTTTGATCTTTAGTAGCACTTTGGAGAGGAGAGGCAGATGAGGAAAGGCATAAAGTGATAGATTTTTCCAGCTGAAGGACAGAGCATCCACTTTCCAAGCTTGTTTGTGGGAAGTCCTTGTGAAGAATTTGTCCAACTGGTAGTTCTGGAGGGAGGCAAACAGGTCTATATCCGGGATCCCCTATTTATTGATCAACATGTTGAAAATTTTTGGTTCCATTTCCCACTCATATGGGTCCATGAGATTTCTGCTTAGTTCGTCTGCCAGTGTATTTAGTTTTCCTGGCAGGAACTGAACCTGTAGATGCACTTGGTAGCTCAAGGCTGTGTTCCACAGAGCTATGGCTAGTCTGCAGAGGGGGTAAGAATGGGTACCCCCCTGCTTGTTTATGGACCACATAACAGTTGTGTTGTCCGTATTTACCATTAATTGTCCTGGAAGAATGTGGTCCTTGAAGGTTGTCAGAGCATTCTGTACAGCTAACATTTCTTTTTGATTGATATGCAGGTGCATTTGACTTGGGTACCATTTGCCCTGAATGCACTTCCCTGCCAGGTGAGCCCCACATGCATAGTCTGATGCGACTGTTGTTAGGGTTTGGGCAGCAGGGGGTAGAATGAACGGTAGTCCCTCGTTTTGGTGGCAGGCCTCTGCCCTCCACAGGAATTTTAACCATAGGCAAGGTATGATAGGAATCACTGCTTCTAGATCCAGAAAATGTTGACACCATAGGCTTTTTAGATACCATTGTAGTTTCCTCATATGCAGTCTTGCATATGGAATTAGTAGAATGCACGAGGCCATGAACCCCAAGGCTTGCAGTATTTGCCTTGCAGATAGCAGGGTTTTTGTGGCAAATAGTTTGAAGTAAGTTGCCAAATGAATTTGTTTCTCTGGCGTGAGGAAAGCCATCTGGGAAGTTGTGTTCAAGCTTGCTCCCAGGAATATAATTTGTTGACAGGGTACCAGATGTGATTTCTTTTTGTTTATGGTGTACCCCAGACAAGTTAACACCTTTTGTACAAATGCCAGATGATTCAGAAGTATATCCTGGCTTTCTGCCTGAATTAGACAATTGTCCAGGTATGGGTATATCTGAATATTTCTTTGCCTGAAAAATGCAATGACTGGAGCTAGGCACTTTGTGAATACCCTGGGCGCAGTAGATAAGCCAAAGGGCACTGCAGAGAACTGACAGTGCATGCATCCTGCTTTGAAGCGTAGGTATTTTCTGCAAGATTCCCTGATTGGGATGTGCAGGTAGGCTTCCTTTAAATCCAGTGTTGCCAACCGGGCATCTTTACCTATCATGGGAAGCAACTTGTGAAGAGTTAGCATCTTGAATTCTGGAATCACAAAAAAGGTGTTTAGGATAGACAGGTCCAGGATAGGACACCACGAGTCAGCTTTTCTGGGTATCAAGAAAAGTCTTGAGTATAAGCCTTACCCCTTTTCCTCTTCTGGTGCAGTCTGAATAGCCTTTAATCTCAAGAGAGAGAGTACTTGCTTTTGAGCCTCTGCCCACTGATTTGGGGGTAGATCTGGCCAACCGTTTGGGGATGGCAGCGTGTGGAAGTGAAATCTACATCCCTGTTTAAAACCCATTTGTCCTGGGTAATGAGTACCCAGTGTTTCTGCCTGCAGGGCAATCTTTCCCCCTAAAGGAGCAGTCAGTTGAGAAGTGCTTGGAAGTTTTAAAGTTAAGTCATTGAGACAGCTTACCATAGGGGGGAGTCTTACTACTCCCTGATTTGGAAGTGGGAGCTCCCCACTGCTTAGTCCTGTGCGTACCCTGTGACTGAAGCCTGGGTTTGAACTGAGAAGGCCTGGAAGAGGCAGGAAAGGACCAACTTTCTGAGGGCCAATGCCTACTAAATCTAGGAGGGTGCACTTGTAAGAAATCTTCAACAGTCTGCATAGATTTAGCTTTTTTCTCCATCTTTTTAAGAACTTCAGCTTCGTCACAAAACAGGCAGTCCTGATTTAAGGGAGCATCCGGCAATTTAGTTTTAACATGATCTGGCAAAGATTGCTCCTTAAGCCAAGCATGCCTTCTAAGTACAGACCCGGTGACAGCAGCCCTGCAAGATGCCTCTAGTGAATCAAAACCACATTGTTTTCCAACCTGTTCAGCAGAATGCATTAAATCCTGTAAATCCTTATTTTCAGCACAATCAGGAATCAACATCATTTTCTGTTTAAGTAATCCAATAATATGCTGCTACTTTAACATATGAAACTGGCAATTTAAGGCCCTAATGGCCAAGTTGCAGAGGTGTACACCTTCTTACCCTATCTATCCAGGGCCCTGGAATCTCCATCAGAAGGGGTAGGATTTTTGGCAGTAGAAGCCTTAATGCCCTTGGGTCCCTGTGAAATGGTCTCAGGGTCCACACTTGGATTTTTAAAAAGGAACTTATGAGAATCAGGAACCCTGTAATATCTATCAGGTTTTCTGGGAGCAAGAGGTAAAGAGTCAGGGGCCAAGCTAGATTCCGAAAGGGCATCAACAGTGTCCAGCACAGGAGGGATAGCTAAAGGCCTGTGTTGGGGCAGGAGTAAAAAATCTCTAATCCTCTTTTTAGAATCAGAGTAATCCTGGCTTTCCCAGTGAAAATGTTCCCTAAGAGTATGCAAGGTTTCACCAAAAGAAAAATCCTCTGGGGAGAAGCAGAGGGAATAGAGTCCTCTGCATCAGAATCCTCACAAGTACATAAGGGTAAATCCTGGTCATCAGAGGCAAAGTACAGTTGTGTACACCTACCATAAATGTGGATGTTCGAGTGTCTTCACTGTTGCAATCATGACTGTAGGGTTCTCCCCTGCCGGCAGACAGCTCTCGGTCGGCCAGAATCCCAAAGTCTGGGTCCGGCGTCGGCTGTTCAGCCATGCTCCCTGACGTCAGAGCACCAGCAGTACAAAGCTGACAGCCGACGCCATCTTCTCCAGTTTTTCTTGTCCCAGATGTCAGGAGTCCCAAAATGAAAAAGGTCCCAAAACCTTTGCAAATACACCTCAGAAGAATGGTGAAAAGTAAAAATAAGAGGGGACAGGAGGGAGGGAAACCCAGACTGCAACAGTGAAGACACTTGAACATCTACATTTATGGTAGGTGTACATAACTGTACTATGTTCATCGTATTTCACTGTTGCAGTCATGACTGTAGGGTAGAATCCCAAAGCTGAAAGAAAGGGAGGTGGTCATAAAGAAGAAGGGGCGGCTAAAAGGCCCTGCAAGACTGCAGAGGCAAAGCCTGCCCTAGACTCAGAGTAGAGAGGTAGATTGTAGTGCTTAGAAAAAGTATGCACTGAACTCCAAGTTGCAGCTTCCAAAATGTCTTTGGTAGGAACTCCCCTGAGGAAGGCCGCAGAAGTGGCAGCAGCTCTGGTGGAATGAATCCGTATACTTCCTGGGATTTGCTTTCCATGGTGTGAATAACAAAATCTGACTCCATGAGCAATCCATTTAGAAATGGTCTGTTTTGAAATGGTTTTACCTTGGGAACTTGAAGCAAAAGAAACAAAATTGTTCTGATTTTCTGATGTCCTTGGTTCTGTCCAGGTAAAAACGTAGTTGTCTGTGTACATCCAAGGAATGTAAGATCCTTTCCCCTTTATTTTGAGGAGTGGGGAAAAAAGTTGGCAAGTGGATAGTTTGATTTAAAGCCACTTTGAAAACCACCTTAGGCATGAAACTCGGATTAGTCCTCAAAGATACCCTGTCTTGATGAAAAATAATATAAGGTTCCACCGCCATAAGAGCTTGTAACTCTGAAACTCTCCTGGCAGAGGTTAGTGCCAATAGGATAGTTGTCTTCCAAGATAAAAACTTGATGTCAGCAGAAGCGGCAGGCTCAAAAGGAGGCAAGGTTAGTTTTTCCAGAACATAGTTGAGATCCCAAGCAGGAATGGGAGGAGATCTAGGAGGTCTTAAGTTCTTAGCTCCTCTGAGAAACTGTCTCATGAGCTGGTGGGAAAAGATGGGAGGGTCTGTATTATAATGAGCAGAAATAGCAGAGGCATGTATCTTAATGGAAGAGAAAGAGAGACCCTTATGTAAGAGATCTGTCAAGTAAAGTAAAATTAAGGTAATGTTAGGAAGAAGAGGATCAGAATCCTGAGCCTGCATCCAGGAACAAAATCTTTTCCATTTTCCTGCATAAGATTTTCTAGTGCTAGGACATCTGGCTTCTAAAATGACATCCATAACCTGCTTGGGTAGGAAAGAAGAAATCAAAGGCCCTGGATTAACCAGGCCGCCAGGCTGAGAGTTCTGACATGAGAGTGTAGAACCTGACCCTGATGTTGTGACAGAAGGTTCGGAGACTGAGGTAAAACCCAAGGGGGCTCCAGACATAGTTTTTTTAGAGTAGGATACCAAAACTGCCGAGGCCAATTTGGAGCCAGCAAGATTATCATCTTGGGCTTGTCCTGTTTTATCTTCAATAAGACCCGTGGAAGAAGAGGAAGAGGCGGAAAGGCATATCCAGAGAGGTTCCTCCAACTGAATGACAAGGCATCCACTTTCCAAGCTTCTCTGTGGAAAGTCCTGGTGCAGAAATTCTGTAGTTGATGATTGAGATGGGATGCAAAGAGGTCTATGTGAGGACATCCCCAGACTGCTATCATCCTGAATATTTTGGTGTCCAGCATCCACTCGTGTGGATCTGAAAGGTTTCTGCTCAGACTGTCTGCCAGGAAGTTTTGTTTCCCTGGTAGAAACTGAGCTTGAAGATCCAGATTGCAAGCTAGAGCTGTGTTCCATAGATCCATGGCTAGTCTGCAAAGGGGGTAGGAATGAGATCCCCCTTGCTTATTTATGTACCACATAACTGTGGTGTTGTCTGTCCGTATTAGTAGTTGTCCTGGTTGTAAGAGATTCCTGAAGGCCAATAGAGCTTTCTGAACGGCTAACATTTCCTTTAAATTGATATGCAGGTGCTTCTGATCCTTTGTCCAAAGGCCCTGCAGACAGTTGCCCTGAAAATGGGCTCCCCAAGCATAATCCGAGGCTTCCGTGATTAGAATCTGAGTGGCAGGAGGCAGACGGAAGTGTTTCCCTTTGTTTAGAGCACATGCCCTGGACTACCAAAGAAATTCCTTTTGAAGGCAAGGAAGGACGGAGATCAGTATGTCTAAACTGTGGCAATCCTGAGACCATACACTTTTTAGGTACCACTGTATTTTCCTCATGTGTAGTCTTGCATATGGTACGAGAAGGATGCAGGAGGCCATGTAACCCAAAGCCTGCAGGAATTTCCTTGCAGATAGCTGAGTTAAAGTTGCCAAGGTTTTGAAAGTTGAAGCCAGCTGTAATTGTTTTTCGGATGTCAGAAATGCCATCTGGGTTGTGGTGTTTAGAAGAGCACCCAGAAAAGTTATCTGTTGTGATGGTGTCAAATTGGACTTTTTTATGTTTACAGAGAATCCCAGGAACTTGAGGAGGTTCTGTACAAATTCTAGATGCTGGAGTAAGACATCCTTGCTGTCTGCCTGAATAAGACAATTGTCCAGATAAGGGTAAATTTGAATTCCCTTGAGTCTGCAGTAAGCTACTACTGGAGCCAGGCATTTGGTGAAGACCCTGGGCGCAGTAGATAATCCAAAGGGCAGCGCAGAAAATTGAAAGTGCTTTGATCCAGCTATGAACCTCAGGTATTTTCTGCGATCCTGCCTGATGGGAATGTGTAAATATGCCTCCTTTAAATCCAAAGTTACCATCCATGCATTTTTGGACAGCATTGGAAGTAGCTGCTGTAGAGTAAGCATCTTGAAGTTTGGAATCTCTAGAAAGGTGTTCAAGAACGACAGATCCAGAATGGGTCTCCATGAGTTTTGCTTCCTTGGGACTAGAAAGAGCCTTGAATAAAACCCTTTTCCCCTCTCTGAAAGAGGAACCAGTTCTATCGCATTCATAGCCAAAAGAGCTTCCACCTGGTTTAAGGCCTCCGTCCATTGATGTTTTGGAAGGTCTGGCCATCCACTTGGCCTTGGCAAGGTATGAAAATGGAATTTGTAACCTCTTAAAACCACATCCAAAACCCATTTGTCTTGGGTTGAGTCCAATTTTGATAAAAAGAGAGAGTTTTCCTCCGAGAGGGGCTTCCAGGTAAGAAATTCCTGTAGCCCCACAGAGGGAGTCATTGAGTTTGTTTCCTTTGAGATTGTGACCTGTCCTCTCCTCCCCTAGGGATGGAAGCAGTCCACTGTCTTGGTCTATAAGCAGCTTGTGATTGAGGCCTCCCTCTGGAACGTCTATATCTACCCCTCTGAGGCCTGTCTGAAGTGGGAAAGGACCAATTTTTCAAAGGCCAATTCCTGCTAAATCTAGGAGGCTGTACTTGTAAGAAATCTTTAACTGTTTGCATTGATTTCGCCTTATCCTCCATCTTTTTAATCACCCCTTCAGCTTTTGATCCAAAAAAAACATTAGGCTGAACAGGAGCATCCAATAATTTTGCCTTTACCTGTTCAGGTAAATTTTGTTCCTTTAGCCATGCATGCCTCCTAATGACTGTGCCAAAGGCCGCAGCCCTACAAGAAGCCTCCAAGGCATCAAATTCACAGTGTAAACCATGCTTCCCAACCTGTTCAGTGGCATGCAATAAATCATGTAATTCCTTATCCTCTGCACAGGCAGAAATGGAAGTAAGCTTTTGTTTTAAGACAGACAATAGAAATTGCTGGTATTTAAACATATGAAACTGACAGTTTAAAGCCCTAATGGACAAAGTAGCAAAAGTGTACACTTTTTTTTGCCCCATCTTTCTAAGGATCGAGAATCCTTTTCAGTAGGAGTAGGATTTTTGGCAGAAGCGGCTTTAGCTCCCTTAGGACCCTGGGAAATGGTTTCAGGGTCAGCAGAAGGGTTCTTGTATAAAAACTGATGGGAATCAGGAACCCTGTAATATCTATCAGGTTTCACAGGAGCAGGAAGAAAAGAGTCAGGGGTTAAGTTAGCCTCCGAAAAGGCATCATCCACAATATCCAAAACAGGAGGGATATCCAGGGGTCTATGTTGGGGAAGAAGAAGAAATTCCCTCAGCCTTTTCTTGGATTCCGAATATTCCTGTCCTTCCCAGTGGAAATGTTCCCTCATTTCATGCAAAGTTTCCCCAAAAGAGAAATCCTCAGGGGGAGAAGCAGAAGGAATGGATTCTTCAGCATCAGAATCCTCATAAGGAGGGAAAGAATATTCCTGATCAGAAGAAGAAACTGAGGAAACAGAAGCCTGATCAGAGGAATCATAAGAAATATCCTGCCTTGGCCTTTTGTCTGGAGGGGGATGAGAACCCCTAATCATAGTAATCAAATCCTCCGCCATCTTGAGTAACTGCTTCTGTGACTTGGGAGCCGGTTCAGAAGAAGCCTGTGTAGAAGTCTTTGCCTTTGTCTTTGGCTTTGCCTTTATTAGTAGCTGAGCAGGCCTGAAAACCCCTTCGGAAGCCGGTACCTGCACAGCGGCTCCGGACCCATCTGAAGGAGCGTTGTCCGAAGGTCCTGCAACAGAAATATTCAAAGGCCTAGTTGGCTCCTCATGAGAGTCCGTTTCAGCCATCGGTTCTGAAATGGCCGATGACAGGGGCTGCAAAAGTGCCTCACTGACGGCCGAACCTGAAGCTGCCTCCGCTTTTGCGTTATCATCAGATTTGGACCTCGGAGGCCTGTCTTTATCCTTGCGACGTTTATGAACTCCGGTAGCCGGGACCGTATCCGATGACATTTTGTAGTTAAAGCGCCTACCAAAGTAATGAAAAGCAAAATCGTACCTTCGCTTAATTATACGTTGATTGAATCTAGCACAAAACCGACAACTAGCTACGTCGTGGTCAGGGCCCAAGCAAGGAATACAGTAAGAATGAAAATCCTTATGAGGTATTTGCTTCCCACATGAAATACAATTATTAACTTTTTCTGACATCGGAGTGGAGCAAGAAAATAGTTTCCCCAACGGGGTACTTAGCCTTGAGTAGAGAAGAAAGTCTTCGGACCGAAGTATATCAGTAAAATTCGTCAGGAGTCCGCCGACCGGCAAATACGAACTGCTATCACCGCACGGCAAGAAAAACTGGAGAAGATGGCGTTGGCTGTCAGCTTTGTACTCCTGGCGCTCTGACGTCAGGGAGCATGGCTGAACAGCCGACGCCGGACCCAGACTTTGGGATTCTGACCGACCGAGGGCTGCCTGCCGGCAGGGGAGAACCCTACAGTCATGACTGCAACAGTGAAACACGATGAACATCAGAAATTTCAGAAACCTGGTCAGAAGTATCATACGCAAATTCAGTCCTAGGTCTCTTAGAAGGGGGAAGGTTGGCTTCTCCTGATTAAAGTAATAAGGTCTTCAGACATTCTTATTTGTTTTTTAGGCATAGAGGCCTGACTATGCGGTGTGGGCGTCGGTTTCCTAGGCATAGTTCGAGTTTTAGGCCTAGAAGAAGAAGACGGCGTCGGTTTAATAAGCAAGTCAGTAGGCCTGAATACACCCTCAGAAGCCGGTGCCTGCACAGCGGCTCCAGACCCATCCAAGGTAGAGCCATCCACAGGTTCCACAGTTGAAGCATCTCGCGGCATACCAGACTCCGAATGGGTCTCAGTAGAGGCCTGCGAATCTGAAGTAGCGGGTATCAGGGGCTGCGAAAGCGCCTCACTGAGTACTGGCGAACTGGCGACTAGCTTAGGAGAAGCGTCGTCAGCAGCTTTGGACCTAGGCAGCCTGTCTCTGTCTTTATCTTTGTGTTTTTTGGGAATGTCGGTAGTCGGGTGGCTTGCCGAAGACATATCTAGATAACTGAACCGAGTACCAAGGCACAAAACCGACAGCGAGGTACGTCATGGTCAGGGCCTAGGCATGGAATACAGTAAGAATGAAAATCTTTATGAGGTATTTGCTTTCCACAAGAAATACAATTATTGACTTTTACTGACATCGGTTTAGAGCAAGAAAGTTTCCCCAATGGGGTACTTAACTTTAGTTGAATACTTCGGTTCTGAAACTCAAAAACGAAAATTTCAGGAGTCGGCCAACCGGCACTTGCAAACTGCTTCTGCTTTGGGCACCGCACGGCAAGAAAGACTGATGTAATACCCCTGACTAGCTGACGTCACGAAGATGAGGCAGCAACTGATGCAGGACCCAAGACTTTGATAATCAGGCCGACTGAGGGCTTCTGCAAGCAGATAACCCAAATGTGATGACTGCAACAGTGAAACACGAAGAACCATCAGGGAGAATGTTACTAAAAGTCCTTTCAGAAGCGATATTTACACATTACATACAATGTACTAAAAGATGAGACAGTCAGCCTTCCTAATGTCTTTTAAATGCATTTAACTTTATACCTCTCCTCCATCATTCTCTAACCAGGCCCATGCACTTTTGAATACCTCAGTAAAATGGTACATTCCAGGTGTCCACAGTCCTCTTAGTACTTTAGTTTTTTTTTTTTTCTGTACACACTTTGTACAGTCCAAGCATCCCTTCTGGTTAAGGGTAACCCCCTGCACATTTCCTCATCATGAACTTGTGCACCCACATAAGATCTGTAGCCGTCTTTTCAGGCCTCTTGTGAAAAGCGGTCCACATTCTAAAGTCACTACATACCACTGCCCCACCATCCCATATATTCATCTGGTGGCTTTCCTTCTGACTCTTTCCAGAACCTGGAACCCTTCTCTCTCTTAAGGATTTTAGAAAAGTATTAAGCAGAGTGCAGACTGATCTGATCTTAGTAAAGTAGAAGCAATACTTCTCTGCTTTTACAGTCCATCGTCCTAAAAATACATCTCAAACTTAAGTCAGCTGCTGCCACAGCCCTTTCATTCTTCTCCTAACTGTCCAAACCAGTTGAGGAACACCCCTTGATGTCAAACACTTATCCTGTTCTGATGGCATCATTTCAAATACTCAGACCAGAGGTACTGCTGATTAAGTGTAGTTCTCTGCGTTTGTCTACAATGCAACCCTCTGCTGATCAGACATTCAAGTTCTTCCTTGCAGTCCCTTTTTTGTTGCTCTGTCTGGGATCATCCTCTCCCAGTCAAATAGCCCATTTGTTCTCCCATTACTAGATGAGGGTCGACCAGGAGAGACATCATTTACATAGCCATCAGGGCGGTTCAAGATTTTTATCATTATGGCCCTATCTCTATGCAAGCTTTCAGCTAACAGGGGAAGGGAACTACCCAATATGGTTTACTGTGCTGATTATCTATGACATCTACAAAGGACATTATCAGCAAGCATTCCTACTCTAGTCCTGAAGCATGGGAAGTGGTTTCCATGGACTCCACTACAGAAATTGCAATTTCCCATGTGCTTACTTGGTACCCACAAACTTCTCCTTCCCTGTAAATGGTAAAGATGCCACACACCTTTATTCCTTTCTCTCCCTGCCTGGCTCCTCCAGTGCCAGGGATGCAAACTGGATCCCAGTCACCGCTTCTTCCCTCTGCACCACACTTGCAAGCCTTCTTTCAGTTTTTCATTTCTTCTACTACTGTACACTTAGTTTTGCTTTCATTAGCAATAAGGATGAATCTATTCTCTAATCACTCAGATGTAACAGAAACACAGTCAAAACAGCACTCAACTGAATCACCACCTTATCTGTTCTTGCCATCTTCTTTCCCACCATGCAGCAATCTAGCTTGTCAGTCTCAGTCTTTTCCCCCACCCAGTTCAACATTCCTAACCACAACCTATGTTCGATCCAGTCAAAGGTATTGAAGGTAAGGCAGACCAGGTCTAATGGCACATAGTCACATCAAGTTATCACATAACACTGTCACATTTTTAACAAGGACAACTGCCAAATGGACATCAAATAGTCATTCCCTTACGATCAAGGGTGCCCACAGGCCCCCCTGGAACCGGCTGGTTGGGAGATTAATTTTTGTTGTTATTAATTAAAATAAAGTTTTTTATTTTAGGGCATTCTTATTTAAAAATGTCCTTTGTGTCCAGTTGCACAGATGTAACAGGTGTTGGCGACCTGTTTTCTTCTTCTATGCCTGTGCAACTGATGGTTTATGTCTTCATCCTCCATGCCCGTGCAAAATTTAAATTCCAGAAGACATCTGGACTGCGGACGAATATACAAGTGAGAGAGAAGTAGGTAGGTGTGTGTGTGTATGTGTAAGAAATAGGTAGGCATTGGTATATGGATGTAAGAAATAGGTAGGTAGGTAGGAGTGTGCGTGTGCATGTAAAAAGTAGGTAGATAAAGGTAGAGGTGCGCGTGTGTAAAAAGTAGGTAGGTCTGTGTTTTTGTGTGTGTGTGTGTGTGTGTGTGTGTGTGTGTGTGTGTGTGTGTGCGTGTGTGTGTGCGCGTGTTTATGTGCACGTGTGTGTGTGTAAGATGGAGGTAGGAGTGCGTGTATGAGGGAGGGGGTTCATATCTTGCAGTTATCAAGATTTTTGCCTCATATTTTCGGTTTGTTTCTCATAAAATTATGTTTTTCTGGTACTTATTTGAGGACTGAAGTCAGAAAATAATGGCAGACATTTGAGCTTTAGACTTTATCCTTCAGAAAATGTATACTAATGCAAAAAAAGAAGTTACGTACTCACCATAACATTCCATCTGAGTAGTAGTTCTTCATTTGTCTTCAACCTGTGGGTTTCCCTGATCTGTATCGTTTCTGAAATGGCCGCATATCCAGCATCTGATCCAATCTCAAAGCTCCTCCCCTTACCCATAATGTCCCTGTCTCCTTACTCCCTTTACATCGAGTTTGCTGCCTAATCTAGTACCATCACCCGACCCAACAGAGACTTGTCCATACAATAAAGCAACACAAGGATAAGAGGCACCTTACGCTGACCACCTCCATAATGTGTAGGAAGTAACCACTGTTTACACAAGGCCGGGGGAAGGAGGGATGGTTGAAGACAAATGAAGAACAACCACTCAGAACGAATGTTATGGTGAGAACGTAACTTCTTTATCTGAAGTAGTTGTCTTCATTTGGTCTTCAACCTGTGGGACAGAGTCTCCACTACCAGACCACCTGGGAGGCCCTCATGAAAGGATATTCCGGAGCACGGCGGAGCCAAAAGATGCCCTGTTCCTGGATACAATGTCCAATTTATAATGTGAGATGAAGGTATGGGATGAGGACCAAGTGGCAGCAGAACAAATATCATCTAATGAGTCTCTGGACCAAAAAGCTGCTGACATGGCCACAGACCTGGTGGAATGTGCTTTCACCTGACTTGGCGGGGAAATCCCCCTGGCTGAATATGCCTGAATGATACATTTAGAAATCCAATGGGCAATGGTAACTTTAGAGACTGGTTTCCCTAAAAGGGTGTGGAGTAAGAAATAAAGAGTTGGTCAGATTTACGAAAGTTTTTTGTCCTGTGCAAGTAGAAACGTAACTGTGCACGTCTAGTAAATGCAATTTGTATTCTCCCTTGTTTTGACAACTTGGAAAGAAGACCGGGAGGTTGATTACCTGGTTAATGTTAGCCTCTGAAGCTACTTTAGGTAGAAAAGATGGATTAGTATGCAAAGACACCCCTGTCCTTGTGAAAAATCATATAACGGGCTTTGATTGATGGAGCTTGAAGTTCCGCAACTCTCCTGGCAGAACTAATAGCAAACAGAAAGGCAGTCTTCCAGGACAGAAATTGCATATCTACTAAAGCTGCAGGTTCAAAAGGAGGGGAAACTAAGGCTTGAAGTACTAGTGTAAGATCCCACAGTGGCATTGGGTCCTTTTACTGGAGGTCGAAGAAGAAAGGTACCTTTGAGGAAGGCTTTACAAAGCTTTGAAGATGCTAAGGAAGCCATATTATCTCCCACATGATAATTAGAAATTGTCGCAAGTTGAGCTTTGACTATAGAAAAACTGGCACCTTGACGAAAAATTCCCGATAAAAATTCTAACACAGCAGAAACTTGAGCCGTGAAAGGATCTAATGCTGCTGAGAGGCCCATATAGAGAAACGTTTCCATTTACTAGAGAACACTTTTTTGGTGGAAGAATTATGAGCCGCCACTAGAATTGTTTTGACAGGAGAGGATAATCCAAGAGTCCTGACTATCATGGGAACTGGAGCAGCCAAGCAGTGAGCTTTAGACTGCCTAGGTCAGGATGGGGAATCCCTGAGGGATGAGAAATGAGGTCCAGAACTGGATCCAACGTCCATGGTGGAGTCACCAGATGAGACCTGAGAGAGGGAAATCAGACTTGGCAAGGCCAGAATGGGGCTAAGCTCCCCAGCCTGCGAGCTTTCTGGAGAAATGTTGATATTAAGGGAAGAGGAGGTTAAGCATACAAAAGACTGGGGTGCCGAGCATGAATCAGAGCACCCTCTGGAGGCTTCCTGCTGAGGGGGGTTCAGAGTGAAAAACTCGCTGCATTTTGCAATGGACGGAGAGGCAAACAGATCACAAGGCTGACCCAACTTCTGAAAGATCTATTCTGCTACTGAAACATTCAGAGACCACTCGTGAGGCATCAGAATAGATCTGCTGAGCCTGTTCGCTAGAATGTTGGACCTACGCGGAATGTGAGTTGCCACCAGAAAACAGACAGTGAAGATCACCCATTCCCATACTCTCATGGCCTCGCAGCATAGAGCATAAGATCTGGTTCCCCCTATGTAAAAGAACACCAACATATTGTCCATCTGGATAGCAACTGTTCCTGAAGGAAGATAGGCATGGAGAGCCAGCAATGCTAAGAGCACCGCCCTCATCTCCACAATGATGGTATGCAGATTGGTCTCGTAGGGGGACTTCATGCCTTGGACTGTCCTTCCTGAGCAGTGCCCCCCCCCCCCAGCTGGTGGGCATCCGTAGTCATCGTGGCAATGGGTGAACGGGTGAAAGGGCCGTCCCCAAACAGGTCAGAGGAAAGAATCCACACCGAAGAGAGTCCCTGCACACTTGAGAGATTCGGACAGGGTGAGTCAACAGAAGATCTAACAGGGACCACTGTACTTCAAGTGTCCACTGAAGGATCTGCATGTGAAAATGCACCAAGGGCAAGAGATTGATCAGGTGGCCACCATGGACCCCAACGCCCTTAATACTACTTCTGCTGTTGGGGACTGAGTTTGAAGAATGCAAAGCACATGTAGCTTCAGACTGCGTATTCTGTCTGGAGTAAGAAACACTCTGGTTTGAACTGTGTCTATTCGTTGGCCCAATGAAGTCTAATGTTTAGACAGGGGTCAGAGAAGATTAGTTGGGATTGATGGTAATGCCTAACATCTGGGCTAGAAGAAGAAAGGAATCCCTCGCTTGACAAAGTTGATGCCTGGAAGGGGCAGCGAGGAGCCAATCGTCCAGGTAGGGAAAAACCTGAATGCCCTGGAGTCTCAGGTGAGCCACTACTACTGACATCACTTTGGTGAACACCCTGGGGGTTGTGGTAAGACCAAAGGGGAGTGCTCTGAACTGATAATGATTGACTCATAGCCGGAAGTGGAGAAAAGTACAGTTTTGTACCTACCATAAATGTAGATGTTCGAAGATCCACATTGCTGCAGTCCTGACACTTGGGTAGTCCGCTGTCCCAGTCGGCCCGAATACCAAAGTATAAGGCTGACGTCGGTCAAGGCGCATTAGTCTGACGTCAGGACGTCAGGGTACAAATGCGCATGACCGACGTCATTTCCTCAGTCTTTTCTTGCCCCAGATGTCAGAAGACCCTAAAAAGATAAGGCCAAACTAAAAAACAACAACACACCAAACACCCCTGTACCAAATATATGTACAATATATACAAAGTCAGAAAGGTACAATCCTACCCACACAACCACCCCTAAACACAGAGGGGAAGGAGGGAGGGTAAATTGGACTGCAGCAATGTGGATCTTCGAACATCTACATTTATGGTAGGTACAAAACTGTACTATGTTCTTCATCTCACATTGCTGCAGTCCTGACACTTGGGTAGAATCCCAAAGCAGAGGTAAGGGAGGATGGCAAATCACAAAGAAGCAGGAGCTGACAACATGCCCTGTAAAATAGCAGTGGCAAAACCAGCCCTAGATTTAGAGTAGAGAGGAAGGTGGTAATGCTTAGAGAAGGTATGCACTGAACTCCAAGTAGCTGCCTCCAAAATATCCTTAGTTGCCACCCCCCTTAGAAATGCTGTTGAAGTGGCAGTAGCCCTAGTGGAATGAGGCCTAATCCCAGCTGGAATCTCTTTGCCATGATGGGAGTAACAGAAAGTAATGCAAAACCCAATCCACTTAGAAATAGTTTGTTTTGACACAGGCTTACCCTGAGAACTCAAAGCAAAAGAAACAAACAACTGCTGAGACTGCCTAAAATCCTTAGTCTTGCTTAAATAATAACGTAATTGCCTGTGTACATCCAAAGTGTGCAAAATCTTTTCCCCCTTATTTTGGGGATTTGCATAAAAGGTAGGCAAATGAATAGTTTGGTTTAAAGCCACACTAGAAACCACTTTAGGCATAAAGGAAGGATTAGTACGTAAAGATACCCTATCCTTATGAAAAATCAGGAAAGGCTCAACCGCCATAAGGGCCTGTAATTCAGACACCCTTCTTGCAGAGGTAATGGCTAACAAAAAAGCAGTCTTCCATGACAAATATTTCAATTCAGCAGTAGCTGCAGGCTCAAAAGGTTGTAGAGTGAGTTTCTCCAACACAAAATTGAGGTCCCAAGCAGGAGTAGGAGCTCTACGTGGGGGTCTTATATTCTTTGCCCCTCTAAGAAATTACTTGAACAAAGGATGAGAAAACAATGGTGGGTCACAATCATAGTGAGCTGAAATTGCTGCAGCATGAATCTTAATGGAAGAGAAAGACAAACCTTTGTCCAATAACTCAGTAAGATATTGAAGAGCCACACTCAAATTTGGCTCAGAAACATCCAAACCCTTTGCTGTACACCAAAATAAAAATCTCTTCCATTTTCCTGCATACACTTTCCTTGTACTAGGTCTTCTGGCTTCCATAATCACATTCAAAACTTGTTGAGGAAGCTGAGACCTGCTATGGTTCAAAACAGAATATGCCAGGCTGTTAGATGAACAGAGTGAAGCTTGACATTGAGTAGATGCCCGTCCTTCTGAGACAATAGGTGTGGAATCAAAGGTAAGGGCCATGGAGGTTCCCTTACCAGACTCCTCAGCAATGGGTACCAGTGCTGCCGAGGTCAATCTGGAGCTATTAAAATCATCCTTGGCTTGTCTTGTCTGACCTTTAGGAGTACCTTTGGGAGGAGAGGCAGAGGTGGAAAGGCATACACATGAAGATTTTTCCAACTGAAAGAAAGAGCATCCACTTTCCAGGCTGTGTGATGAAACCTTTTCGTGCAAAACTTTGGCAGCTGGTGGTTTAGTGGAGAAGCGAACAGATCTATGTCTGGAGTTCCCCAGGACACTGTCAATGTCTGAAATACATGAAGATCCAGTTTCCATTCGTGGGGATCCATGATTTGCCTGCTTAACACATCTGCTAAGGAGTTCTGTGCTCCTGGCAGAAACCTTGCTTGAAGATTCAGTTGCAAGCTTAACGCAGTCTCCCACAAAATCACTGCTTGCCTGCATAGAGGATAAGAATGTGTTCCCCCTTGTTTGTTGATGTACCACATGACAGTTGTGTTGTCTGTTAGAATCAACACCTGCCCTGGAAGAAGTAAATCCTTGAAAGCCAGACTGGACTTTATTTCGTTCACAGAATACCCTAGGCATCTTAGCACTGCTATCACATATTCCAAATGCTGAAGAAGCACGTCCCTTCCTTGAGCCAGAAGCAGGCAATCGTCCAAATAAGGATAGATTTGTATTCCTTTTAGCCTGAAGAAAGCTATCACTGGAGCCAGAACCTTTGTGAATACTCTGGGCGCAGTAGATAAGCCAAAGGGCAATGCAGAGAACTGATAATGAGAATTCCCAGCTCAAAAACGCAGATACTTCCTGCAAATTAGTCTGATAGGAACATGAAGGTAAGCTTCCTTGAGATCCAAAGTTACCATCCAGTGATCTTTGCCCAGCAGAGGTAAAAGCTGTTGTAACGTCAACATTTTGAACTTGGGAATGTCCAGATAAGTGTTGAGGATAGACAGATCCAAAATTGGTCTCCACGTGTTCCCCTTTTTGGTACTAGGAACAGGCGAGAATAAAATCCTAGGCCCCTTTCTGGCACAGGAACCGCTGAATGGCCCCTATTTGGAGCAACAGAGAAATTTGCCTGTGAGCCTCTTTCCTTTGTTGAGGAGGAATGTCTGGCATGCCTTTGAAAGGAGGCAAGGTATGGAAATAAAACCTGTAACCGTGGTGAATGATATCCAATACCCATCTGTCTTGGGTAATTAAACTCCAGTTTTCTTTGAAAAGTGCCAACCTTCCTCCCAAAGGTGCTGCCAGATGAGAAGATTCTGGCAGCTGAAAAGGCAGGTCATTGGGTCTGTTTACGAAAGGACTGACCCCTGCCCTCACCAGAAGACTGAGCAGGTGAACTCCCTGTTCTAGGCCTAAAAGAACCTTGAGCTCTGCCCCTACCACGTCTAGACCTACCCCTAGACTGGGAATCATAAGCAGGATATGTCCACCCCTTGGTAGGCCAATTTCTACTAAACTTGGAGGCTGAACCTGCAAAAAATCTTTAACAGTCTGCATAGACTTAGCCTTGTCTTCCATTTTCTTTAGAACCGCTTCCACAGGCGAACCAAACAACACATCAGATTGTAAAGGAGCATCTAAAATCCTTGTCTTCACATGCTCAGCTAAATTCTGATCCCTCAGCCAGGCGTGCCTGCGAAGAACCGAACCAGTGGCAGCCACCCTCAAGAGGCCTGCACAGCATCAAAACCACATTGCAAAGAATGCTTACCCACCTGTTCAGAAACATGAACTAAATCCTGCAACTCTTTACACTCAATACCTTCCGCCAAAGCATCTACCTTAGACTTTAATTGTGAAAGGAGATAATTTTGGTATTTCAACATGTGAAACTGGCAATTCAAAGCTCTCATGGCCAAAGTGGAAGAAGTATACACTTTCTTTCCCCATCTATCCAAAGCCCTTGCCTCTTTATCTGGAGGAACAGGATTTTTAACAACAGAAGCCTTAACACCTTTAGGCCCCTGTGAAACAGTTTCTGGGTCTGCCCTAGGACTCTTAAAAGATACTTATGAGCTTCAGGCACCCTATAATATCTATCCGGTTTAACTGGAGCAGGAGGCAAAGAATCAGGGTTCAGAGAAGCCTCTGCAAAACATCCTCCACCACATCTAGAACAGGAGGTATAGCTAAAGGCCTATGCTGGGGTAGAAACAAAAATTCCCTAAGCCTTTTCCTGGAATCAGAGAAATCCTGACCTTCCCATTTAAAATGCTCCCTCATGGAATGAAGAGTCTCTGAAAATGAAAAATCCTCAGGAGGAGAAGCAGAAGGAGTAGAATCATCTACATCAGAATCAGAATAAGGGAATACTCCTGCAAGTCTTCAGCCGAAGACTCAGAAGCATCCGAACACTGCTCAAAACTCCCAAGCTCAGGTTCCACCCTAGGCCTCTTATCAGGAGGGGGCATAGAACCTCTAATCATTGTAATCAAATCTTCTGCCATCTTAAGCATATGCTTCTTAGGTACAGACCCTGAAGAACTAGGGGTAACACCTGAAACAAAACCTGGCCTGCCCCTGGGAGAAGCCTTGGAAACAGCAGGGGAGGGCCTAACCACCTTAGGAAAGGAGGGAAGAACAGTTACCTGAGAAGCCCCTTCCGCCTGGCCTACCTCCTGAGAGGTCACATCTTGCAGTAATAAAGTCTCTCCCTGGGATTCCAAAGAAATTTCTGGCTGAACCTCTGGCTCCACCGAGCCCTCTAAAGAACCGACGTCCGGTACGGACGGTTCTTCCAGCCTAGGCTTTGCTGTTTTGTCCTTGCGCTTTTTGACGAAGCGGCCGGAGCATCCGGCGGCATTTTATAATTACACCGCTTCCCAAAACTAACCTGGCACAATCTAATCTTCTCTTTATAGTGCGTTTGTTAAATCTAGCACAAGAGCGACAGCCAACAACGTCGTGCTCAGGCCCTAAGCAAGGTATACACAAGGTATGATAATCCCTATGAGGTATCTGTTTCCCACAAGAAATACAGTTATTCACTTTTTCTGACATCCGGTAAAATACTGAGGCAAGAAAAAAACAAAATATTCCCCAACGGGGTACTTAGCCAACTTGGATTCGGTCTGAAACTCCGACTTCGGAAAATCTCAGAACGCCAACCTGCACTTGCAAAACTGCTTCTGCATCGGACCATGCGGCAAAAAAGACTGAGGAAATGATGTCGGTCATGCGCATTTGTACCCTGACGTCCTGACGTCAGACTAATGCGCCTTGACCGACGTCAGCCTTATACTTTGGTATTCGGGCCGACTGGGACAGCGGACTACCCAAGTGTCAGGACTGCAGCAATGTGAGATGAAGAACATCCTCTGAGAGCATCTGTCCATCTTGATATGATAGTATGCATCCTGGAGGTCGAACGAGCACATCCAATTGTTCTCCTGTGGGAAGGGCAGGATAGACTGAAGGGTGACCAGCTGGAATATTATCTTGGCCACTGACAGGTTCAAGGTCCATAGATCCAAATTAGATCTTGGGTCTCCCGGTTTCTTTGGCACTAAAAAGAACCTGGAATAAAAGCCTAATCCAGACTGGTCTTGGGGACGTGCTGGATGACCCGTTTTTCTAGCAGCTTTACGATTTTTAGTGCTGCATCCTCCCTGTGCGCAGGTGCAAAATCTGGGAGGTGTTTCGGTGGTGGAGGTGGCTCAAGGAATGGGACTGAATAGCCTCTGGATATAATTTGCAACACCCGAGATCTTTTGTGATGGACTCCCACTCTCTTAGGTGTAGCGATAGATGGCCCCCGACTGCCTCCAGAGACGAGCAGTTGGGCAACCCTTCTGAGCTGCTGCGCGGGTCTGTCCAAGAAAGGTTCTTGAGACCCATAATTTCTCGGACCCCCTCTGCTTCTAGGGCAACATCTATCATATCCCCCTCTGCCCCTGGGGGAAGGTGAGTCCTGAGTGTCACGTGGAAAAGTCTTTGATTTCCGGAACCACATCTTCTTTGTCCCTCGTTGATTCCTAGAAAAGGATTGTTGAGGTGCGTAGAAAAGGATCCCAACGGCAGACAGAGTCTTCCAGTCCTTCTCACTCTGAACTAAAGTCTCACTAACCGACTTTCCAAACACAGAGGAACTGTGCTATGGGGCTTTGGTGAATGACGTCTAAATGGCTCCAAAAACTGACAGAGCCAGAGCCAGGCATGTCACCTGATGGCAACACCTGTACCAGCTGCTCTAGCGGCTCCCTCAGTAGCATGGGAGAAGAGATACATAGAAGTGTTTGCGACTGACTTTAGAGTGATCAAACGAGCAGAAAATGTCTTCTTGTCCTCCGCCGACATGGACTCAGTGGTCGACTCAACGATCTCCTTCACTAGTTCTCACTGCAGCCGAATCATATGTGCCATGTAATTCAGTGCTCATACAGAAAAAGCTGCTAAAGCGTACACTCACTTCCCAATACGGTCCATCACCCTTGACTCTCGGTCAGGAGGATGAACCACAGAGCTCTCCTGAGCGAGCTCTTTCCTACTGGCAGCTGCCACCACCATAGCATCAACCAGGGACCCCTTATTCCAATGCGACCTATCTGAAGGGGGGCTCAAAAGTTTATCTGGGCATTTGGGGATGGGCTCCACCATGTCCGATTCCTTCAATGCCAGAGATGTTATAAGGTCCACTAAAGGATCTGTGGGTGGAGGCACCCAGTAAGTAGACGGTCCTCCGCCAAATGCCTCGAGGAACACTGATTTGTCCGAGGTAGGTTTCTGAGCAGACCACCCCCCTCTCTGGCAGAGGAGTTGAACATCCTCCTGGGAAGTGATTGGGAGGAACCTTCCCATTCCTCCCAATCGGTGTCTTCAGTGAGAGACATCAGTGGGGAGTCTAAGTGCTTCCTTTTGCACATATGTTTGCGAGGGATCTCCTCACTGGGGATCTCTGGAGAGGACTCGCCAACATCTTGCTGCTCCCAAGCGGAAGCTTCCTGAGGCAAAGTGGTGTCAGGCTGCCCCTGAGATGGCAGGATGGTCGGAACAATACCAGAAACAGAGGGAGTCGGGCGGAGCCTGAGGACGAGATGGTCAAGGGTCTCGAGGAAATCGAGAGAACCCTCTCCACCACATCAAAAGCCGAAGGGGAACAGACCCTCCTGAGACAGGACCATAGCAGCAGTCACCCTCTAACCTGACAGGTACCAAGAGGAAGGCTGCACTCTGACATACTTGGAGTTGACACCAACCCTTGGATCAGATGCTGAGGCTATGGCTCAGAGCTTGTTGGATCTGACCTGCTCAAGGTCATAGCCAGCGTCGAGGTACAAGGTACCATCGGCGCCGACCCCCACGACACAGTCGCCTTTGAACCAAGGGCTCCAAAATCAAAGGCCGGATCGGAGAAGGAGTAAATGGGGTGAAAAAGGGTTGCATGCTCCCCACTCCAGAGGGAGAGGGGGGCAAGCAAGTCTCCCATCTGTAGCCAAGTGCGGACAGACTTCCACATCATCCTATTCATCTCTGCTTCACTAAGGCTCCGGGTGGTGCGGGAGGAGACACTGACCAACAGTGGCCTGGAGGGGCGGTAGGGAGAAGCCTGAGCTGGCAACCGGATCCGGGGCTCCTCTGGCTCCAGGGACAACCTAGGAATACGAAGCCAGGGAGACTCCGGTCTCTGAGTCGACCTCACTTTAGGTGGGGGAATGGCTGGAGCTGAGCGATCCGGGGATTGCTTTCTCTGCCTATCTTTTTTGGCAGATTTGTCTCCATCCCCAGGCCTCTTGGCAGGAGTTTGAGTCCCAGAGGCCAGGGAGGCAGCAGGAGTGGAAGCCAGGGGCACAGGGACTTGAGTCTCCAAATAGGGAAGAAGGCCCTTGAGTATTAATTTGTTCCTCCTGTCCTTAGGTGCCCGGGGATTAAACCCAGCACAGATAGAACAGGAGGTCTGGAGATGAGCTGCCTCTAAGCATACTACGCACAGAGTGTGGCCATCGGCTGGGGACAGCTAATGGCCACACTCTGTACACTTTCTGAAACCTGGCTTGGGAATGTCAGACATATGCCACACAAGCCCGGCACACTCACAAACACTCAAACCACATACACAAGGAAAGGGAGAGAGAGAATTTTTTTGTTTTTTTAACAGACAGAAATGTGGGGGGGGGGGGTAGAAAGTAGAGAAGAAAGATACGGAGAGAAAAAGAGAAGATTTAATCCAAAAATCACACTTACCACAACTTTCTATGCCGAGAACTCGGATCACGATGTGGACATTACAGGCGACAAACAAGATCTGAAGGGAGGAAGGAGACAGTGGCATTATGGGTAAGGGGAGGAGCTTTGAGCTTGGATCAGATGCTGCATATAAGGCCGAGTGAGATCTGATACGGATCTGAGAACACACAGGTTGAAGACCAAATGAAGACAACTACTTCAGATCTTGCTGTTCTATCCACTTTCTTAGTAGTACGGGTATGTATGTGTGCGACTCATACCTCTCAACTGTACAGATTTTCGCAGAATGTCTAGATTTTTGCCTTATACTTTTGGTCTGTTCCTCATACAAATTCCTTTTTTATGACAAATCACTGGGATGAGCTAAGGATTAAAATTACTAAATAATGACTTGCATTTGAGTTACAGACTTCATATCCTTCAGAATATGCACTCTAACAACTTTCTAAATGTGTCTCTAATTTTGGGGTCATTATAACAATATAACAGACTCTGTCCAAATTTCTTGTGATAAGAGATTGAGGGGTGTTTTTTTTTGTGTGTGTGTGTGTGTGTGTGTGTGTGTGTGTGTGTGTGTGTGTGTGTTATATGTATAACAGAAAGCTAGCATACCCTTCAGCTATCCAGATTTATGCCCTATATTCCTCGTAAAAACGGTTGAAGTTGCTAAACAATGACAGACATTTGAGTTTTAGACGTCATATCCTTTAGAAAAATGCATACTAACACAAATCTTGTTATTCTAGCAATTTTCTAAGTTCGTGAGGGCAATACTTATAATCTGTCGCCATTTATTTTAGGCTTTGTCCAGATTTCTTGCACTAAGCTGTTGGTGTGTGCGTGCGTGTGAGAGAGTGAAATGCCCTAGTTAGAGTTAACAGGTGGAATTTATTTTCAAGTGCATTTTCAAGGAACTGTGAGCTTCAAGGGAAGAGAAGTTTACTGCTTCTCATGCTAAGTCTGCTTAAAATGTGCAACTGTTTTGTTTAGTAAATGGTATCACTAATGTGGTACAGAATTTTAAAACAGTGTTACTTGCATCTTGATGCAGAGGGCTGTAGGTTCTACTCCGACAGCATGTAGACTTGTATTTAACGGGGGTGGGGTGCTGCAGTCCTGAGTATGTCCTCCTTTGGATGAGATGCCTAGTAACTATGAACCTGTTTTTCAGACTGCCACCCATTCCCTATGGCAATATACCAGCTTACAATTTTTTTAATGTATAGGCAATTTATTCTTCAAGGACGGGAAGCATTCAAACATAAAAGATACTGGTTGTGATGGTCTTTATGGGGACTCTGTCTCCCACAATAACATATTCCCTTAGTATGTGATGTGAACCCAAGAGCACTACATAAAAAAAGACGGATAAGGAGAAACCCCAATGGAGTACTTATCTGAAATGTGGCTTGGTAACCTGTGCAACATAAAGGCATTCAGATTCAAACATAATGTTAAATGCTGGCGTTCGGACTGGCAGTAAAGAAGTTTTGTGTGCGCGCCCGTATGTCACCTTTATGCCCTACGCCTTGCATGAGGAGCATATGTGTGATGTACAATGCCTGTAAGTATTAAAAGCTTTGGTACATTGGCCAGACGTTGGGCTGTCCTTGGCAGAAGATCCTTCAGGTTATGAATACTGCAACAGTGACATGGAAGGACATCTCAAGTTTTAAATTAAATGACATTAAGAAACAAACAGCATATACAAAAGGCAAAAGGGGCCATTACAGAAATGCAGGCTATGCAGCAAAGGCTAAACAGGAACAAAAAAGCAAGCAAGAATTTCTCTCTCAATGTTGTGTATCATAACTACAGGAAGTGAGGAAATTAACTGAGGGCAGAGGCGCTAAGACAGCCAGGATGTGCAATCTTTTAAGCAAGCAGAACTCGTAAAGCAGAAAGAAATTACAGCAGTGGTGAAACAGTGTTTTTGCAGAATGAAAAGAAAATGCCAGGGGGCTCACAAGGTTGTTTAACCCTGGCCAACAAAAAGGCATAGCGCCCTTTACCCACAATGCTCCAGTCAGCCTACAATACCTCAGACTGAGTTTTCTGACTTACAGATACGAAGATACAGAAGGAAAACCAAAACAGTAAACTAGGGCTCAAACCGGGAACTAAAGATTCCAAAATATCCATAAGATCACTCCAAAAGATGACAGTAAGGGGGAAGAAGTGTGGGGAGTTGATGAATGAAAATGGACAACACAGATGCATACTTTTGGTGAGTACATAGCTAATATCTGATGCTGTCCTTTTCATTCTTCCTCAACGTATGGGACAGAGACCTCAGTTACATGAATCTTGGGTGTCCCTCATGGAAGGATATTCTAGAGAACTGCCGAATCAAAAGCAGCTCTGCTTCTAGAAGTCAAATCTAGTTTGTAATGAGTAATAAAGATATGAACATTAGATCAGCTAGCTGCTGCGCAAATGATATCAATGTAAGTTCTAGACCAGAAAGCCACAGAAGTGGCCATAGATCTAGTTGAATGAACCTTAGAAGGTTAGGACAGGGACAGACCTCGCTGAGTATATAGAAAAGAAATGCAGTTCAGTCTGCTATGACAACTTTAGAAACCAGTCTGTTTGGCGAGAAAGAAACAAAGAACTGGTCTGTTTTCCTGAAATCCTTTGTTCTGTGCAGGTAATATAGTTGTTTATGTACATCTAACAGATGTAGCATGTACTCTCCCTTTTTTGAAAAATTAGGGGAAGAAAACAGGCAAATGAATCGTTTGACTGATATCTGATTCAAAGGCTACTTTTGGTTAAAAAGAAGGGTTGGTTCATAAAGTAACTCTGTCTTTGTGAAAAACAATGTAAGGGGATTTTGATGATACTGGAGTTCTGAAAATCTACTTGCAGATGCAAGTGCTACTAGAAAAGCTGTTTTCCAAAACAAAAAATTTAAATCAGGTTTGGCTGAAGGTTCTAAAGTTTGTTATGTCAACCTCTGAAGCAAAACTGTCAAATCCCGAGGAGGAGATGGATCTTTCACTTGGAGTCTGAGTAAGAAAGTGCCTTTTAGAAAAGCCTTGCACAATTTAGAAGAAAGTAGAGTAAGCTTCTTCTCCTAAATGAAAATCTGATATAGCTGCTAACTGTACTTTGACTGTAGAGAAACTAGTACCTTCTGGAAAAATAGAGGGTAAGAACTCTAGAACCAAAGAAATAGGATCAGTAAAAGGGTCAATTTCATCCTTAAGAGACAAACTGAAATGCTTTTCCATTTACTTGTGCAGATCTTCCCAAAAGAAGCTTTCTGGGAGGATACAAGTACAAGTCAAACTGGGGAGGAAAGCCTGGGTTGTCTAGCTATTAACGGAATTGGAGAAACCATGTGATTAGCATTAGGCTTGGGATATTATAATGCTTCATCCCCGAGGGATGGGAGAGAAGGTCTGGACAGGGGTCCAGTACCCATGAAGGACAACTAAGATGAGACCAAAGGAAGGGGAAATCACACATGGTGAAGCCAGAAGGGGGCAATGAGGATAACTTAGCTCTTCAACCAACATGCTTTCTGTAAGAATTTTGGAATCAAAGGTAACGGGGATAGGCATAACAGAGACTGGAGGGCCAAACAGACTAGAGCAGCTCTCGATTATTCCACCTGCGAGGGTATTAGAGCAACCTGCTGCAGTTATTGCTGTGGGGGTATGCACAGAGATCACAGCAAGGCAAGGTTGGCCTCAATGATGGAAAATTCTCATCGCCACTGACTGACAGAGACCTCTTGGAAGGTAACAAAATGGACCTGCTGACTTTGTCCACTAGTCGTTGGATTTCCCTGGAATGTGTGTTGCCATTAGAAAGCAGCTGGAGGAGATCACACACTCACTTCTTCTCGATAAAAGGGGGAGGGATTGGGTTCCCCCTTGTTTACTGACGTACCAGACCACAGACATGTTGGCAGTTTGCATTGCAATAGTTGCAACATCTTGAAAAGCCTGAACACTAAGAGAACTACTCTCATCTCTAGAACATTGATGTGCGAATTGGCCTCTTGGGGGGACCATGTGCTTTCAACCATCTGTCCCAAGAAATGCCACCTTTCTGCAAGTGCCATTAGTTTCTGCAGCATGACTTTTGAGCATCATCTTAGCATAAGAAGCAAGAGCTGATATAGCAGTTTCCTTTGGATGTTATTTAAAGTCTCCTGTCTTTTATACTTAAATGTTAATCTCAAGAACTGAACATTTCTGTTTGTTTACAGTGCAGATTTCTCTTTTCTTTCTGCAATGTGTTAATTATAATTATTCTTTTGGCATTTGAATGTGCTCAGTACATCCTATTAATTTGGTGTTATGGCATCTTTCTTTGACTTAGTCTGTAGCATTTTTGAATTCCTCCCTCATCAATGTCAGCTGTGCACTTTCTTTTTTATTGTATAGTCTGGGCCACTTCATTACTATGAAAATTTATATAAAGTTCTTCACTTTGTTACCAATCTCGTGGAGTTATGCCTTTAGCAGTTAATTCTCAGCTTGTACATTCTACTAGTTTTCATTTAAGGCAAGCATAATACTGTTAACTTTTTATCGCTTGTGCAACCATTTTTACCTTTTCATTGTTTGAACACATTACAAGCTTAGATCTGAAACTGATTTGTCTTTCATCTTCCACCTCAAGTCAATTTGTTCTTTTTGATTTGTGCTAGATGTTGATTTAGCAATTTCACTGTTCCCACTAACCTCAAACCTGACTCAGGTGTACATCACAGACTTACAGATCCAACTCTCGAGCTCCTCCCTGTACCCATAATGCCCAGCCAGCCTACAATATCTCAGATGTAGTTTGATGCCATCTCGCATGAACACGCATCCTCTTTCAGGAACCTGTTACAAATTTTTGAGTGTAATTACTCAAGAAAACTTGTAGTTTATTTTTTCCTTCTATCCTACTCCTACTATTAACCTTTTCGTTTTTTTTTTCTTACATTGGGTCCATCGTTCTTTTCTACCTTTTGGTAGTCTTGTTGCATACAATTGTTGGTACAAGTCTTTACTTTTGCTCCTTCCTTTTCCTACCTATTATACCACTGCTGGTAGTTTTTGCTGCTGTAAAAAATCATCTTGTGTCTTTTCCTACTGTCATATTGTTAGTTACGGCCAGGAAAACAACTGACTTTAAAAAATGTACTTCCTGTGGGCACTTCCACAAATTTAAAATTCTGATGTTTATGGGGAGTCCCCTTACTGTCTAGGAGCAGCACACATAAATACTTATTGCTCAATCTGTGCCAAGTTTAACTCTAGCAATTTCTGGTAGGCGAAATAAATTGGTCTTAAATGGATTCCTGCCTCCATCATCATCTTCTTTGAACCCCTGACAAATTTCATAGTCTCAAAAGAGATCTCCTACCCAATTTTCAAAGACCTCTTCTTCCACCATGGCTTTGTCGGAGCCTCCTCAGAAGATAACAACTTTGGATCTGACTTCTTCAGGTCCTAAAAGAAAACCATTGGAACCTAAATCCTCAGATCAGACCGTCATACTGGTAAAATCTCCCAAGCATCACTTGGATGCAAAAACCTCAGAACTGACCATTACTATGTTGAAGTCTCCTCATACTTGCTCACCAGGGTTCACAGTTGACCCAGTACCTCAACTCCATTTCCCATTTCTACAAATGACGCTGAGGACAGAATTGAGGCCACAGTCCACTACTTTGTGTGTTAGATCCTCCAGATGTCTTTCTGAAGCTGACATGGATAGGATGATGAAGAAATTCCTCAGAGTTCAGATTCAGATGGGAGTTACTCTGACCCCATCTTCCATGAGATCTGTGAGACTTCTTTCCACTTCCTGTGTAGTGATATCACCTTCTCCAATCCATCCCATGGCTTTGGAGCCCTCTGATCTGAGAACCCTGAGAGAGTTGGTGTCGGATCTGAAAACTGATAGGTCCTTGACTCCAACAGTTTCCCTGACTGGTTCTGCTACTATTCCGATCAGGATGAGCCTCTGAGCTGAAGCACTGGCATCGGATCTGAGGGACCAGGGTCTACTCAGAGCTGTGACGCTAGATGGCTCTGGTCCAGCTTCCTCCTCAAGGCACAGATCTCTGCAGGGTTGAGGCATGTCTGCTTTGGAGGTTTTGCCCCAGTCTGGCCTGCCATGGCTTCTCCTAGTCCTTCTGCATCCAAGGTAATGGTCAGGGCTTTCTCTGGTTCGAGAGAGATCTGATATCACACTCTACCACGGATCCTACATCTATTCCCACAGCGGGTCCAAGCTCTGATCCCATCAGACCTAATCCACAGGGACAGCCAGTACTAACTAGCTTCCACACAGTTTCCCTACAGGAACTTCCCCTCTCCAGATACCTCCCCAGAGCATCCTACTGAGGAGGTTCCCCTGCAACAGAACAAGCAAAAGGAGGCATGTAGATTCCACTATGGAATCTTGCACAGAACATACTGATTTCAAGGAAAGGAAAGGGTCCCCCAGATCTCCACTGATCACTGGATGACATCTCATTTGGAGATTTTCTGGAGATTATTAAGCAAAAGGGTGGGTGGTCTTCAGATAATTCCTTCCCAGAGGAGACAGTTTTTCTGGAAGCTTTTGGTTCTGGCCCATCTATGTCTAGGGTGACACCCCCCGGCTAATGAGCTTATCAGTGTGGTCTCCCACTGGGGATGGGAAGAACTGGACTCTGTCAAGCCAATTCCCTGGTGTCCTGACAAAATTTTGGAACCAATGAAGGACAGACCTCATTGGAACAAAGGAGTTTCTGTTGATGCTACGGTTGTGGCAACAGCCACAAAAAAGGAGTCAGGTGAGCAGAACTCATCTGTCCATCCCCCAATACAGAGTTGAGGGCATCGGACAGATTTTGAAAGCACATTTTTGGTTCAGCAACCTTTGTCTTAAGGTCCCTGAATTATTTGCTGCACTTTACAAGGTTGCAGAGGGATTTGACCAAGGAGTTCTTCAAATCCCTCTCAGAGTCCATGTCTGTGGAGGAATATGAGAGACCATCTTCACAACTGGCCACTCTATTATCCATTTCCAATATAACCATGATGTTAATATCACATGCTGCAGAGAGTACCTCATGGGCTGCCTTTTCAGGCACTGCCACCAGGGGACATGCCTGGATGCGGTTATGCAATTTTGCACAGCCTTTCAAGTCTTCTTTCATCAATACTCCTTTTGATGGAACATCCTTGTTTGGTCCTTCTGTTAAAGGAATGCTTTCCTGCAGTGAACATGAAGGAAAGACCCTGTCTGCCGTAAGGATTCACTTCTCTACCCCTCAATGATCCTTTTCCCAGAATCAAAGAGGGGGAAGAAAATGAGGTTCCATAAATCCCAGGGATCTTTCCAGGATTCATATGTGGACAACTCCTCCAGGGGCAGTGGGGAGAGTTCAAATGGAAGACACTGTCCTCATGGTAGAAGAGGCCTGCAAAACCAGGATTTCCAAGATTCCTTTCAGTGCTCCTGAAGGGCTGCCTGACTGCTCACCTCTGGAGGTAGTCTGTGGGGTGCTTGTCCTTGCAACCAGATACCTGGGCTCCTATAAAGAAAGATTCTTGGGTGCTAAAAATAATATCCAGTAATTATTTCATACCATTTTTCCAGATTTTCCCAACCAAAAGAAGAAATCGTCCCGATAATTTACCCAGTCAGGGAGATGTTGCAGCTCAATGAGTCAAAAGCTGCTGGATAAGAGAGTCATCTAGGAGGTCCCACCACATCAAAGAGGATTCAGAACTTATTCGAGGCTTTTTTTAGTGCCCAAGAAGACAGGTGGTTCCAAGACCAGTTTTGGATCTAAGCAACCTGAACCAATTTATGAAGATGTCAAAGTTCTGAATGGTCACGATTCAGTTCATCCTGCCCATTTTGCACAAGGACGACTGAAAGTACTCAATCGATTTTCAGGACAAGTATTATCACATCAAGATGAATAGATGCTCCCAAAGATACCTGTGCTTTCAGCTGGGGACCTGTCACTATCAGTTCAGAGCCCTCCCCTCTTTGGTCTTACCACAGCCCCCAGGTTGTTTACCAAGTGTATGGCAGTGGTAGCAGCTCACCTGAAACTCCAGGTATTTCCATATTTAGATGACTGGCTTCTCACTGCTCCAACTAGGCATCTCTTCGAACAGTCCAAGGACTATTTCCTTCAACTCTGTCAAAGACTAGGCATTTCAGTCAACATCTCCAAAAAAAAAAACAGTAAAGAGCCTGGAGTTCATTGGTGCCCAGCTGAACACCACAAGTGAGACTGTCATTCTCCCTACACATCGTGTGGATTCAATCAAGTTCCATGTTTAGCAAATTATTGTTTATCCTGCTCTTCCAGCCAGACTTGTTCTCCAAGCCGTAGGTTTGATGGCAGCGGCCATAAACTTAGTTCCCATGGCACGTTACTATATGCATGCTCTCCAGTGGACTCTAGCTGTTCAGTGGTCTAGTCTGTAACATCCTGTATCCTTCAGAGTCAAACTTATCAGAGTATGCAAAAAATCATCTTTGTTGGTAGATTCAGTCTGATGAGCTTTACCTGGGCCATCCCATTTCCTCCATCACCCCAGTGGCAACCGTGACTACTGATGCCTCCTACTTAAGGGCTCAGGCAGACACTTCCCCCAGGCTGACTCACCTCAACCAGGCTGAGTCTGAAAAAAGTCCTTGGAGATCAGTGCTCTAATCCGGTAAACAAATATAAATAAAGAAAAATTATTATCTCTCTCTCTCTCTGCAATGATCAATTACATAAATAATAAACTTTCCATATTTTTCATTTACCTTGGAAACTGTAGCACATATCCTTCTAAAAATTAGCTGTTCAGTGCTGCATTTTGCAGGTGCTACTCTTCCTCTTTCTCCTTACTCATTCATTGATTAATTAAAGCAAAAGCTGCTACAGGTTAATCAGCATCCTCCTCCAGGTACTCAGGCAGGGAAAGTGATTCCAGTGTCACTCCAATAATAAAAGAAAGTGCAATTGTGTAAAATCTTACCACAACAGTAGATGTCCTCCTTTTCACTGTTGCAGTATTCATAATATATGGGATCTCTTGTGCAGGATAGCCCAACATCCAGCCAATATACCAAAGCCTTTACATCCTCTCAGTGTCATATGTCAATATGTTTGCTCCTCGTTTAGGTGTAGGGCATAAAGGTTATGTATGCATGCTCCATGCTCAGAACTGAAGTGTCCCAGGACAACTACACAATCCCAGTAGAAAGGATTAAATGCACATTCAGAGAGAAAAAGAAAACAGAAAACAAGAACAAGAACCTTTGACCAAAAAGAGAGTTTCCAAACAGATGAAATAAAACAAAGGGGGTGGGGACAGGACTGAATACTGCAACAGTAAAAAGTAGGTCATCGATGGTTAATGCAAAATTTTACAAAATTGCACTATGTCCTTCCTTATCACTGCTGCAGTATTCATAACATGTAGGATATTACCAGAACTAATGTAAAAGATAGAAGGAGCAAGGCACAGAAGAGACCGCCATTAACCCCTGCAGGATAGCCCTGGTAAATTCTGCCCTGGCTTTGGAAATGAAATTCAGCTTGTAATGTTTAAAAAAGGTCTGGTCAGAGGACCAAGTAGCAGCATTGATGTAGTATCCACACCATTGAATAAAGCCCCATAAGAGGCCAATGCCGGTCACAGAATGAGCCTGACTGAAGCACAAAGCAGTTTTCTATGAAAACAACAAAAAAATGGAGGAGATGATTTGCTTAGAAACCACCAAACTCAATGACCTAGTATTACAAGAAACAAAAAGCTGCTCAAATCTGCAGATAGCCTTTGTCTTCTCCAAATAATACATTTGCTGTCTATGTAGATCCAAGGTGTGAAGAAAGCACAACTGTGTCCCATTTACCATAACCATAGATGCCAGAGTAGATAAATGCTGCAATACTAGTCCTTCTGGCTTTCTGCCATGCAGAAGTCATGACCAGCCCGGTTTCCAAAGTCTACGCATCATCCCAAGCCAACAACTGTTTTATGACGTATGTCTAGATGTTGAGGTATAAGAAAGGTCCCCATTGGTGCAATGTTCAGGTCCTTCTAAGCCGGGAAAGCAGTTGGATGCTGAAGGACAGCACAACTGCCTCAACTGTCTAGTCTTGGTAGTGAATGCAAAATGGAAGAAATGAACTGAGAAGGGTGGAATGAGCCAAATGGACAAGAAGCAGCTACAAAAATAGACAAGATTCCTACTTAGAAGAGGGGTAGGAGGGAAAGAATATGTAAAGTACAGTTTTGTACCTACCATAAATGTAGATGTTCGAGTGTACACCCTGCTGCAGTCATCACACTTGGGTTATCTTGTCGTCAGGCGGTCCCGCAGTCGGCCTGAATTCCAAAGTCTTGGTCTGGCGTCGGTTGCTGTCGCTTCTTCCCTGACGTCAGTGCACCAGGGGTATATATGATGCATCCGACGCCATTTTCTTCAGTTTTTCTTGCCCCAAATGTCAGGTGCCCCCAAAAAGGTGGTCAGTAATTAGTACCAATCTAAGAAATTTAGCACAAACACAACATCCCTCCAGCTATAAGCAAATACATCAGAAAGGTATTGTAAAGATTTAGTTAGTTAGGTCCGAGGGGATGGAGGGAGGGTAACCTGGACTGCAGCAGGGTGTACACTCGAACATCTACATTTATGGTAGGTACAAAACTGTACTATGTTCATCATGTTACCCTGCTGCAGTCATCACACTTGGGTAGAATCCCAAAGCTAAGGATGGGAGGAGGAGTCAAAGAGGGTTAGAGGAGGCTACAAGGCCCTGCAGAACTGCAGTGGCGAAGTCAGCTCTAGTCTTAGAGTAAAGTGGTAAGTGGTAGTGTTTGGTGAAGGTGTGTACTGAACTCCAAGTTGCAGCTTCCAAAATATCCTTGGTTGGCACCCCCCTGAGGAAGGCTGTAGATGTAGCTGCTGCCCTGGTAGAGTGGGGCCTTATGGTAGCAGGAACTGGTTTTCCATGATGGGTATAGCAAAAACGAATGCAATGTCCTATCCATTTGGATATGGTCTGTTTTGATATGGCCTTCCCCTGTGAAGCTGCAGCACAGGATACAAAGAGCTGGTTAGATTTTCTGAAAACCTTAGTTTTATCCAAGTAGTAACAAAGTTGCCTGTGAAAGTCTAAGGAATGCAGGAGTCTTTCTCCTTTGTTCTGTGGATTTGGAAAGAAGGTAGGTAAGTGGATGGTTTGATTTAAAGGCACATTAGATACCACCTTAGGCATGAAGGAAGGATTAGTTCGTAGAGAAATTCTGTCTTGATGGAAAATGAGGAAAGGTTCCACTGCCACTAGTGCCTGAAGCTCTGAGACTCTTCTGGCTGAAGTTATTGCTAGCAGCAGAGCAGTCTTCCATGATATAAACTTTAGATCAGCAGAGAAAGCTGGTTCAAAGGGAGGTAGCGTAAGTTTTTCCAGAACAAAGTTGAGGTCCCAGGTTGGTGCAGGTGCTCTCCTGGGGGGCCTAATGTTTTTTGCCCCTCTGAGGAACTGCCTTAGAAGTGGATGTGAAAATAAGGGTGGATCCATGTTGTAGTGGGCTGAAATAGCTGAGGTGTGGATTTTAATAGATGAAAAAGAAAGCCGTTTGTGCAACATCTCAGTTAAATACTGTAGAATCTGAGGCATGTGAGGCTGAAGGGTATTTTGGCCTTTAGCTTGGTTCCAAGCGCAAAACCTTTTCCATTTGTCCGAGTAGGCCTTCCTGGTGCTGGGCCTCCTAGCTTCCAGAATAACATCCACAACTGCTTGAGGAAGAGGAGCTGGCTGGATGCTTAGGTGATTTGCCATGCAGCCAAATTTAAGGTTTTGAGCTGGCTGTGTAGAATCTGATTGTCTTGCTGTGTGAGCAAATGGGCAATTTGTGGTAAAATCCAAGGTGGGCCTTGGGCCATATTCCTTAATAGTGGGTACCAGTGCTGGCGTGGCCAGTCTGGGGCTATGAGTATCATTTGTGGTCTCTCCTTTTTGACTTTCAAAAGCACCTTTGAGAGAAGGGGCAATGGAGGGAAGGCATACTGTCAGGTTTTTCCAACTGAATGACAGTGTGTCCACTTTCCAAGCTTGATGGTGAAGTGTCCCTTGTACAAAATTTTGTTAGCTGATAGTTTTGGGGGCTAGCAAACAGGTCTATGTCTGGGTGACCCCATTTTTGAGTTATCATTGCAAATACTTGTGGATCCAGTTTCCACTCGTGGGGATCCATGATGTTTCTGCTGAGGTTGTCTGCCAATGTGTTCTTTTTTCCTGGCAGGAATTGAGCTTGTAGCTGAACTTGGTAAGCCAGTGCTGTGTTCCATGAGGTCATTGCTTGCCTGCATAGAGGGTAGGAGTGTGTACCCCTTGTTTGTTTATGTACCACATTACTGTGGTGTTGTCCGTCCTTATGGTAAGCTGTCCTGGGTGTAAGAGGTTCTTGAAGGCTGTCAGAGCATTCTGTACAGCTAGCATCTCTTTTTGATTGATGTGCATATTCCTTTGATCTGCAGTCCATATGCCTTGAACGCACTGTCCTGCCATGTGTGCCCCCCAGGCATAGTCCGATGCATCTGTTGTCATAGTTTGCTTGGCTGGGGGCAAGGTGAAAGGCTGACCCTTGTTGAGGTGACATGCCTGTGACCACCATAGAAACTTTTGTTGAAGGCAGGGAATGAGAGATATCATTGTGTCCAAGCTGTGGCTGTGTTGAGACCATACGCTTTGCAAATGGTATTAGTAGTATGCAAGATGCCATGAAGCCCAAGGCCTGCAGAATTTTTCTTGCAGGGAGTTGGGTCTTTGTTGCCATTGTTTTGAAATACTGAGTCAGTTGTAGTTGTTTGTCTGGCATCAGATAAGCCTTCTGGGCTGTTGTATTCAAGCTGGCACCCAGGAATGTCATATTTTGTGAGGGTACTAGTTTTGATTTCTTTTCATTTACTGTGTACCCCAAGCAACTTAGAAGATGTTTTACAAAAGCCAGATGTTGTAAGAGGATATACTTGCTTTCTGCTTGGATGAGGCAGTCATCCAGGTATGGGTATATTTGAATTCCTCTTTGCCTGCAGTATGCAATTACTGGTGCCAGGCATTTTGTGAAAACCCTGGGCGCAGTGGATAAGCCAAAGGGCAGTGCAGAGAATTGGTAATGGGTTGAACCTGCAAAGAAACGGAGGTATCTTCTGCAATTTTGTCTGATAGGGACATGCAGGTATGCCTCCCTGAGGTCCAACGTTACTAGCCATGCTTTCTTGCCCAACATGGGAAGAAGCTGCTGTAGTGTTAGCATCTTGAATTTGGGTACTTATAAGAAGGTGTTTAGAATTGAAAGGTCCAGAATTGGTCTCCAGGCATTGTCCTTTCTGGGGACTAGAGTCTGAGTAAAATCCTTGGCCTTGCTCCCGTGTAGGTACCAGTTGAATGGCTCTCATGTCCATGAGAGCTGTAATTTGTTTTTGTGCCTCTGCCCATTGATTTTGTGGCAGGTTTGGCATTCCTCTTTTCGTTGGCAAGGTGTGGAAATGGAATCTGTATCCTTGTGAAATTATGTCTAGGATCCATTTGTCCTTTGTGACGATGTGCCAGTTGTCTGAAAAAAGTGCTAATTTTCCTCACAAGGGAGCTGCCAAGAGAGTCTTGCTTAGCCATATAAGGTTTAAGTCATTGAGTTTGCCTTCTAGTAGTTTGGGGCCTGTCTTCTCCTCCCTTCTGTGTTGCAGTGCCCCATTGTCGAGGTTTGTAGTGGGTTTGTGGCTGTCCTCTGCCTCTTGGGTGTCTGTATTTACCCCTCTGTGGTCTGTCAGTAGCTGGAAAGGACCAATTTTTTGTTGGCCAATTTCTGCTGAAGCGAGGGGGCTGAACCTGTAGAAAATCTTTGACCGTCTGCATAGATTTTGCCTTATCCTACATTTTCTTTAAGACTTCTTCTGCTTTAACTCCAAATAGGACATCCTGCTGTAAGGGAGCATCTAGAAGCTTTGCTTTAACATGATCAGGCAGAGTTTGTTCCTTTAACCAAGCATGCCTACGTATAACAGACCCAGTAACAGCTGCTCTACAGGAAGCCTCCAAAGAATCAAATCCACATTGTAAAGTATGTTTGCCCACCTGTTCAGCTGCATGCAACAGATCCTGCATTTCTTTCAAATCAGACTGTTGAGGGAGTGTGCTAATTTTTTGTCTTATTTGAGACATTAGAAATTGCTGGTATTTTAGCATGTGAAATTGACAATTTAGTGCTCTCATAGCTAGAGTGGATGAGGTGTAAACCTTTTTCCCCCCACCTGTCTAGTGCTCTGGAGTCCATTTCAGAGGGTACAGGATTTTTCGCCACAGAAGCCTTAGCCCCTTTGGGACCTTGGGAGATGGTCTCTGGATCAGCAACAGGGCTTTTATTAAGGAATTTGTGGGAGTCAGGCACTCTATAATATCTGTCTGGTTTGGCTGGAGCAGGAGGCTGAGAATCTTGATTTAAACTAGATTCTAAGTAAACATCATCCACAATGTCTAAAACTGGGGGGATAGCAAGAGGTCTGTGCTGGGGGAGTAAAAGAAACTCTCTGAGCCTTTTGAGTCAGAGTAGTCCTGACCTTCCCAGTGAAAATGTTCCCTCATAGTGTGTAAAGTTTCCCCAAAGGAGTAGTCTTCAGGGGGAGAAGCTGAGGGAATGGAATCCTCAGAATCAGAATCTTCATAAGGGGGAAAGGAGTAATCTTGGTCCTCAGAGGAGCCTGAGGAAATAGACACTTGATCAGAGGAGGCATAATCTTCCTCTTGTCTAGGCCTTTTGTCAGGGGGGGGGGGTTGGGAACCCCTGATTAAAGAGATCAAATCTTCAGCCATTTTAAGCATCTGTTTCTTAGGCATGGGGCCTTGAACTGGAGACTGAAGTGCAGTCTTTTTTGGTTTAATAGGAGTCTTAAGCTTAGGGTACGTTTTTATAGTGAGCGTAGTCGGTCTGAAGATACCTTCAGAAACCGAAGGTGTTTCTGCAGCACCATCTCTTTCTGCAATGTCGTCGGTAGGGTCTAAAGAAAATGGCTGCATCGGCCTAGCACTCTCCGTCAAAGGCTCCGAAGCGGTCTCGGGTTCCAATTCTGCGATAGCCAGGGGCTGTGTAGGAGCCTCACTGAAAACCGGTGAACCGGAGACCAGCCCAGCCGAGGCCACGGAGTCTGGCTTGGGTCTAGGCTGCCTGTACTTATCCTTGCGTTTTTTGTGCACGCCGGTAGTCGGTTGTTCCGACGGCATTGTGTAGATAAATTTTCTACCAAAGTAGTGTCGTGCGAAATCAAAGCGTCTTTTTATAGTACGCTTATTGAACCTAGCACAAAAGCGACAACCAGTGATGTCGTGGTCTGGGCCTAGGCAAGGTATACAATAAGAATGAAAATCCTTATGAGGTATTTGCTTCCCACAAGAAATACAATTGTTAACATTTTCTGACATCGGTCTGAGGCAAGAAAAGTTTCCCCAACGGGGTACTTAGCTTTATTGAAGACTTCGGATCTGAAATTCGACTTCGAAAATCTCAGGAGTCGGCCGACCGGCACTTGCGAACTGCTTCGGGCACCGCGCGGCAAGAAAGACTGAAGAAAATGGTGTTGGATGCATCATATATACCCCTGGCGCACTGACGTCAGGGAAGAAGCGACAGCAACCAACGCCAGACCAAGACTTTGGAATTCAGGCAGACTGCGGGACCGCCTGACGACAAGATAACCCAAGTGCGATGACTGCAGCAGGGTAACACGATGAACATCTGCAACAGTGACTTGCATGAATATCTACAATTAAGGTAAGTGTGACATAACTGTACTATGTTCTTCATAGTCGATGCTGCAGTACTAACCCTTGGAAAGATGCCCAAAGCTGCTCTCAGGATGGAGGAGATAAAGTAGTCTTTTTAGGAAACAATACTTTATAGGATGGCAGAGGTGAAACCTGCTCTGGCCCTGGGTGCCTGAAGTAAGTTGTAATTTCTGTGAAAGTGTGAACAGAACTCCAGGTGGCTGCTTCTAGGATTGTTTGAATGTGCACTCCTTTGAGGAAGGCACTGGTAGTTACTCCATGCCTCGTGGAGTGGGCTGTAATGCATCCAGGCAGAGACTTCCCATAGTGTGTATAACATAACCTGATGCAGTCTGCAATCCATTTTGAGATGGTCTGCTTTGAGGAAGACCTGCTCTGTTTTCCCTCTGCAAGGATACCAACAACTGATCTGCCCTGTCAGCAGTCTTTGTTCTGTCCAGGTAGTACCTGATCTGTCTGTGGACACGCCCAATGAATGCAGGATTCTTTCTTCTTTTTTCTGGGTATTTGGGAAGAAAAATGGCAAATGAATAGCCTGGTTAAGGCGGAGTTCAAAAACTACCTTGGGCAAAAATGAAGGGTTAGTTCTGAGGGTTACCTTGTCTTTGTGGAAAACAGTGAAATACACTATACTCATGACAGCCTGCAGTTCAGAGACTCTTACAGCTGAAGTGACAGCTACAAGAAAGGCAGTCTTCCAGGTGAGCATCTTGAGAGGAGCAGAGGCAGCCACTTTGAAGGGCAATAGGGATAGCTTTTTCAAAACATAAGTCCCACGCAGGAATAGGGTCCCTCCTGGGAGGTCTTAAGTGCATCAACTCTCTCAGAAGCAGTTTTATGTGCAACTGAGAGAAAAGTGGAGAAGTAATCTACAAGCAAGCTGAAATTGATGAATCTTTATGCCAGAGTAAGACGGATCCTATTTCAACAGGTGACACAGATAAAGCAATACTGAATGAATGTCTGCTTGAACTGGAAGCGTCTCTTGGCTGTGACACCATATGGAGAATCCTTTCGATTTTGCCATGCATGACATGTATGATTTCCTGGTGTATGGCTTTCTTGTCTCCTTAATAACAGATAACACCTCATTAAGGTAAGACAGAGGTGGATAACATGGCCCAATCCTTCAGGCAGCTAGACTGAGAGATGTAAAGATGGGGTGGAAAACTGATCCCCTCATTTGGTTGAGAAGGTCTGTATCCTTTGGGTGCATGCAAAACCTCCCCTAGCTGAGGTAAGGGGTAGACAGGACCAATGCTGTCTGGGCCAGAAGGGGGCTACCAGAATCATGCTGCGTCTGTTGGTACTGGTCTTGCCAAGTTCTCTCGGAAGCAAGGGTAATGGGGAAAAGGAGTACAGGAACTTCTGGCTCCATGTGAAGGAGAAAATGGCTATCTTCCATGCTCCAACCATTTGGGTTTTGAACCAGAACCTCAGAAGTTGTTTGTACTGAGATCTAGGAACACTTCCTTTTCAACAGCCATTCCCCTTGGGTCTAGTAAGTCCCTGCTCAGGGAATTTCCTAGACAGTTGCTGTGGCTTGGTCTGTACAATGTAATCAGAGTGATCTCCAAGTCCTGGGCCAGCATCAAGATATGTTTGGAAAGCCTGCACAAGGGGTAAGACAAGCCCCAGCCCCATCTGTTTATGTGCCACAGGACTGTGGTATTGTCTGGACAAATTTGCAGGATTTCTGGACTCAAGTGCTGCTGGAAAGCTTTCATGGCTAGAAAAATTCAAGGCATTTACTTCAGATTGATATGTAACTGTAAAAAAGAAAAAGTAGGTAGTGTCACCAAAGGCAGAGCACATCAAAGTATAAAATTCAAAGAAAGAATGGTTCTGCCACCAATCCTGCTAAAAACTTGAAAACTTTTAATAAGAATAAAACAATGATAAAATAAAACACACTGGCTCAAACTGGATAAGTGCTTTCGGTGTAATACCTTTTTCAAATCCCAAATGTTAGCCAATAAACCTTCCTGTTAAATACTTTCATTCCCTGGCATTCACTCATTCAAAAATACTTAGTAGCCATAGAAACGTATAAACCCTTTCAATTATGTTATTTAGAGTGCTGAAGATGTTTTCCTTTTAGTGCAGGTTTTAAAGGAACAAATGCATTCAGACCTGGTGGCTGATTTGAACGCAAGTTCATTATCCACTTCATTTCTTCAATTTCTGTTTGATTTACTAAATCACCACCTCTTAATGTTTCATGGAGCCTAGTTAGTGTCATAAACTTAATAGAATGGCTACCATTTGCACTAATGTGCATATAAAGTGCATTGCTAGTAACTTTATTTCAGATTTATTTACAGAAGCTCTTCTTTGAGGAATAGGGGCAAAGGAAGAAGAGTTTCTAGGGACTGAGTGTGTTGTTTCCAGACATTTTGCAGAAACCACTGGATCTTCCTCGTGTGAAGCTCTGCTAAAGGGAACATTAGGGTACATGAAACGATGCATCTTAGAATCCTTAAGTTCCAGGAGAAGGTCAAGGCATCCACCTTTTCCATGCTAGGTTGTGATAGTCCCTGGTACAGAATGTTTTAGCTGGTGTTTGAGGTGCGAAGCAAAGAGGTCCACCTCCGGAGTTACCCACTCTTGAGTGACTTGCAAAAATACTTTTCTGTGGAGCTGCCATTCGTGGGGGTCCAGTAAGTTTCGGCTTAAGAGGTCTGCCAGGGTGCTGTCAATCCCTGGTAGATACTGGGTTATTAGGTGTAATCCCATGGAGGAGGCTGTCAGCCAGAGGTTCATGACTAGCCTGCACAGAGGGTACGAATGGGTCCCTCCCTGTTTGTTGATGTACCACATTACTGTAGTGTTGTCTGTTTTGATAAGGAGAAAGTACAGTTGTGTACACGTACCATAAATGTAGATGTTCAAGTGTATTGACTGTTGCAGTCATTACATTTGGGTAATCTGCTGGCAGGTTGCCCTCAGTCGGCCTGCATAACCAAGTCTTGGGTCCTGTGTCGGTTGCTGTCTCATCTTCCATGACGTCAGGTCATCAGGGGTATAAAACATGCAGCCAACACCATTTTATTCAGTTTTTCTTGCCCCGGATGGCAGGTGCCCCCCAAATGGGTAGCAAAAAAGAATATAAAATATATATATATATAAAAACAGAAATATATATGTAAATGCACTTTTAGCAAACATACACTTTCCCTTCATATAAAAGCAAATACACCCCAAAGGCTTTAGAATATAGTGAAGGAAAAAATAAGTTATAGAAAAGGGGGATGGTGGGTGGGTAACCCGGACTGCAACAGTGAATACACTTGAACACCTACATTTATGGTAAGTGTACACAACTGTACTATGTTCTTCGTGTTTCACTGTTGCAGTCATTACATTTGGGTAGAATCCCAAATCTATGGATGGGAGGATGGAACTAGATAGGATTAGGAATGGATATAAGGCCCTGCAGAACTGCAGTGGCAAAGCCTGCCCTGGATTTGGAGAACAGAGGCAAATGATAATGTTTTGTGAAGGTATGAACCGAACTCCATGTAGCAGCTTCTAGAATGTCTTTGGTTGGAACTCCTTTGAGAAAAGCTGCTGAAGTAGAGGCAGCCCTGGTGGAATGTGACCTGATCCCCTTCTGCAAGTAGCAGAAATGAGTGCAGTGGCTTATCCACTTAGAAATAGTCTGCTTTGATATAGCCTTCCCCTCTGATCCTGCAGCAAATGCCACCAGTAGTTGCTCAGACTTTCTTAGAGATTTGGTCCTGTTTAAGTAAAATCTTAGTTGTCTGTGTACATCCAATGAATGCAGAATCCACTCCCCCTTGTTCTGCGGATTTGGGTAAACAGTTGGCAGGTGTACTGTTTGGTTAAGAGCCACATTGGATACCACCTTAGGCATAAAAGAAGGATTGGTCCTGAGGGACACCCTGTCTGGGTAAAATGTAATAAAAGGCTCCACAGCCATGAGAGTCTGTAGTCCTGAAACCATTCTTGCTGAAGTGATTGCCAATAGGAAAGCTGTTTTCCAAGATAAAAATTTTATATCTGCAATAGCTGCTGGTTCAAAAGCAGGCAGGGTGAGTTTTTCCAGCACAAAATTGAGGTCCCATGCAGGAGTTGGTGATCTTCTGGGAGGCCTTAAATGTTTGGCCCCTCTAAGATACTGTTTAAGCAGAGGATGAGAAAAGAGGGGAGGCTCCGTGTTGTAATGGGCTGAGATGGCAGAGGCATGTTTTTTTATTGAAGAAAAAGATAGGCCCTTGTCAAGCATCTCAGTCAAATATTGTAAAATCTGAGGGATATTTGGCTTTGCTGTGTCCGTTCCTTGTGCTTGGTTCCAAGCACAGAATCTCTTCCATTTATCAGCATAAGATTTTCTAGTACTAGGCCTTCTGGCTTCCAAAATGACATCCATCACAGATTTACTGAGATGTGTTGTTTGAAAAATTAAATGATCAGCCATGCTGCAAGGTTCAGAGTTTGGAGTGGAGTGTGCAGAATCTGATTGTTCTACTGAGACAGTAGATGAGGTATTTGAGGCAAGTACCAAGGTGGGAGTTGAGACATATTCCTTAAAATTGGGTACCAGTGCTGGCGAGGCCAGTCCGGAGCAATTAGGATCATTTTTGGTTTCTCCTGCCTGACCTTTAGTAAGACCTTGGAGAGAAGAGGCAGAGGGGGAAAGGCATAGACTGAGGTTTTCCCAACTGAAGGATAGGGCATCCACTTTCCATGCTTGTCTGTGATAAGTCCTTGTGCAGAATTTGCCCAGTTGATAATTTTGGGGAGAGGCAAATAGATCTATGTCTGGGCTCCCCCACTTCTGTGTTACCCTTCTGAAGATTTGTGGATCCAGCTTCCACTCGTGCTGGCCCATAAGATTTCTGCTTAGGTCATCTGCCGGAGTATTTTGTTTTCCTGGCAGGAATTGAGCTTGAAGATGTATTTGGTAAGTCAAAGCTGTGTTCCACAATGCCATGGCGAGTCTGCAAAGGGGGTAAGAATGTGTATCCACCCTGCTTCTTTATGTACCACATAACAGTGGTGTTGTCTGTCTTTATCAGTAGTTGTCCTGGATGAAGTAAGTCCTTGAAGGCTGTCAGAACATTCTGAACAGCTAGCATCTCTTTCTGGTTGACATGCAGACATATTTGTTTTGGGCTCCATTTGCCATGAATGCATCTCCCCGCCAGGTGGGCCCCCCAAGCATAGTCTGATGCGTCTGTAGTTAGGGTTTGGGTGGCAGGGGGGTAAAGTGAATGACAGTCCCTTGTTTTGGTGACATGTCTCTGCCCACTAAAGAAACTCCTGTTGTAGGCAGGGAATGAGAGGAATCATTGTTTCCAGACTGTGACAATGTTCACTCCATAAACTTTTTAGGTACCACTGAAGTTTCCTCATATGCAGTCTTGCATATGGCATTAGTAGAATGCAGGATGCCATGAACCCCAAAGCCTGCAGAATTTGTCTTGCAGATAACTGGGTTTTTGTTGCCATCTGATTGAAGTATGTTGTCAGCTGCCTTTGTTTGTCTGGCGTAAGATAAGCCATCTGGGCAGTTGTATTCAAGCTTGCACCCAGGAATGTAATTATTTGAGAGGGTACCATTTGGGATTTCTTTTCGTTTATTGTGTACCCTAGACATGTTAGCAGCCTTTTTACAAATGCCAGATGTAGAAGAGTGTCCTTGTTCTCTGCTTGAATGAGACAGGTCCAGATAAGGATAAGTTTGTATGCATCTTTGTCTGCAGAATGCCATTACTGGTGTCAGGCACTTTATAAAGACCCTGGGCGCAGTAGATAAACCAAAGGGCAGTGCAGAGAATTGGTAAAGCAAAAAAACCTGTCTTGAATCGGAGGTATCTTCTGCATGATTCCCTTACTGGGATATGCAGGTATGCCTCTTAAGTCTAGAGTCACTAACCAAGCGTTCCTGCTCAGCATTGGCAGTAGCTGTTTTAAAGTCAGTATTTTGAATTTTGGAATGTCCAGGAACGTGTTCAAAATAAGTCCAGTACTGGATGCCAGGGATTATCTTTTCTGAGCACCAGGAAAAGTCTTGAATAAAAACCTTGTCCTTTTTCCTTTTCTGGTACTGGTTGAATAGCCCCCATATCCATGAGGGACAAAACTTGTTTCTGAGCCTCTGCCCATTGATTTTGTGGCAGATCTGGTCAACCGTTTGGAATTGGCAAAGTATGAAAATTAAATCTGTACCCCTGGGATACTATGTTTAATACCCACTTGTCCTGGGTAATTAACTGCAAATTTTGAGCATGAAGAGCTATTTTTCCCCCCAAGGGGGATGCCAAAAGATAAGTGCTTGGTGAAGGAAGAGGGAAGTCATTGAGACTGCTTACTGTAGGGTTGTGCTTTGTTTCCTCCAGATTTGGAGGTGGAGGCACCCCATTGCTTTGACCTGTAAGAACCCTGTGATTGGTATCTAGAGCCTTTTGAACACCTGGATTTGCCTTGAGAGGCTCTGTTGGACATAGGAAAGGGCCAATTTTTAGTAGCCCAGTGCCTACTGAACCTGGGTGGTTGCACTTGTAAGAAATATTTTACAGTTTGCATAGATTTAGCTTCGTCTTCCATTTTCTTTAAAACCTCTTCTGCCTTATTACCAAACAGAGTATCATGCTGCAAAGGGGCATCCAACAATTTAGCTTTAACATGATCAGGCAGATTTTGCTCCTTGAGCCAGGCATGCCTTCTAATCACAGATCCAGTAACTGTGGCCCTGCAAGAGGCCTCCAAGGAATCAAAACCACATTGCAAAGTATGCTTTCCAACCTGTTCTGCTGAATGCAATAATTCCTGTAATTCTTTATTTTCCACACAATTAGAAATCAACATAATTTTCTGTTTCAGTTAGCCCATAACATGCAGTTGATATTTAAGCATATGAAACTGGCAGTTTAAGGCCCTAATTGCCAAGGTTGCAGACATATAAACCTTCTTTCCCCATCTATCCAGTGCCTTGGAATCTCTGTCAGAAGGGGTAGGATTTTTGGCTGTAGAGGCCTTTACACGTTTGGGACCCTGTGAGATAGTCTCAGGATCAGCAACAGGATATTTTAATAGAAATCTGTGGGAGTCAGGAACCCTGTAATATCTGTCCGGCTTACTAGGAGCCAGAGGTAGGGAATCAGGAGCCAAGCTTGATTCCGAAAACACATCAACAACAATGTCTAATACAGGAGGTATTGCCAAAGGCCTATGTTGAAGAAGAAGGAGGAAATCCCTAAGCCTCTTTTTTGATTCTGAGAAATCCTGACTCTCCCAATGAAAATGTTCCCTTAAAGTATGCAAGGTTTCTCCAAAAGAATAATCCCCAGGAGGGGATGCAGATGGGATGGATTCTTCTGCATCAGAATCCTCATAGGGTGGAATAGAAAATTCCTCATCAGAAGAGGAATCAGAAGAAATGGAAACCTGATCTGAAGATTCATAATCAGTGTCTTGCCTAGGCCTCTTAGCAGGGGGGGGTTGGGAACCCCTGATCAAGGTAATTAAGTCCTCAGCCATTTCGATCATCTGTTTTTTAGGCATAGGGTCCTGAGCACGTGGCTCATGCGTCAGTTTTTTAGACATAGAAGCTGTTTTAGATCTTGTTTTTGAGGCTGGCGTCGGCTTTATATAAAAATGTTGAGGCCTGAAAACACCCTCAGAAGCCGGTGCCTGCTCAGCGGCTCCGGACCCATCCAAGGGAGAGAGATCCGCGGGTTCAATACTCTGAGAATCTTGCAGCATACCGGACTCCGCATGGGTCTCGGTAGAGGCCTGCGACTCAAAAGTAGCAGGTATCAGGGGCTGCAAAAGCACCTCACTGAGTACCGGCGAACCAGCGACTGGCTTAGGAGAAGTTTCGTCGTCGGCTTTGGACCTCGATCTGTCTCTTGTCTTTTTCTTTGCGTTTTGTGTGAACTCCAGTAGTCGGATTGCTAACCGACAACATTTCAGGGTAATGAAATCTGGATCCAAAATATTTAGAAGCAAAAATATACTGATGATTAATAATGCGTTGGTTAAATCTAGCACAAAACCGACAGTAAGGCACATTATGATCTGGACCTAGGCAAGGAATACAGTACAAATGAAAATCCTTATGAGGAATTTACTTCCCACAAGTAATGAAATTGTAACTTTTACTGACATTGGTAAGGAGCAAGAAAAAATTCCCCAACGGGGTACTTAGCTTTAGATGAAGACTTCAGTTCTGAAACTCGAATGCGAAAATTTCAGGAGTCGGCCGACTGGCACTTGCGAACTGCTTCTGCTTCAGGCACCGTGTGGCAAGAAAGACTGAATAAAATGGCGTCGGCTGTATGTTTTATACCCCTGACGACCTGATGGAAGAGGAGACAGAAACCAACGCAGGACCCAAGACTTTGTTATTCAGGCCAACTGAGGGCAACCTGCCAGCAGATTACCCAAATGTAATGACTGCAACAGTGAAACACAAAGAACATCCCCTGGCCTGAGATGGGGTTTGAAGGATGTCAGAGCCTTTTGTACTGCCATCACTTCCTTCTGGTTGATGTGTAAGGGAAGGTGCTGGGCATCCCAAAAACTTTGGGTGCACCTGCCTGCTAAGTGAGCACCCAAGCAAGGTCTGAGGCATTGGTGGTGATGGTCTGCCTGGTAGGGTGGGGGATGAAGGGAAGGCCCTTGTTCTTGGCACAGGCCCCTGCCAACCAGAGAAACTCGGGCCTTATGCAGGGGATCAGAGGGAGAGATGTCTCTAGAGGCTGAGAGCGCTGATTCCAAAGGTTCTTTAGACACCACTGAAGTTTTCTCATGTGAAGCCTGGCCAGAGGAATTAGAAGGATGCAAGATGCCATGTACCCCAAGGCTTGCAGGAACTTCCTCACTGTGAGGTGACTTCTGGAAGCCAGCTGGGTGAAGTAGAGAGGCAGGAAGCTCTGCTTTTCTGAAGATAAGAAGGCCATTTGGGATGCTGTGTCCTGGAGGGTGTTTGCTTTGATTTCTTCTCGCTGATGGTAAACCCTAAGGACATTAGGAGGGCTTTGAGAAAGAGGAGGTCCTGAAGCAGCTTTTCTTTGCACTCTGCCTGAATGAGGCAGTCATCCAGATAAGGGTAAATCTGTATATTTCTCTGTCTGCAAAATGCTATGACTGGGGCTAGGCATTTGGTGAATACCCTGGGAGCAGTAGATAAGCCAAAGGGTAGCGCAGAGAACTGAAAGTGATGTGAGCCTGCTCTGAGGCACAGGAATTTCTTGAAGGATTCCCTTATGAGGATGTGGAGGTAGGCATCTTTTAGGTCTAGGGTCACTAACCAGGCAGTTTTTGTCAGCATAGGCAGCAGCTAATGCAAAGTTAGCATTTTGAATTTGGGGACCACCAGGGAGGTGTTCAAAATGGATAGATCCAGGATGGGGCGCCAAGTGCCCTATTTTCTGGGAATAAAGAATAGTCTGGAATAAAAGCCTTTGCCTGTTTGATCTGCGGGAACAGATTCTACTGCCCCCTGGGATATGAGAGCTTGGACTTGTTTCAATGCCTCTGCCCACTCATTTGGAGGGAAGTCTGGTTATTGAAAGAGAATTTGTAACCCTAAAAAATTATCTTTAAGACCCATTGGTCCTTTGTTACAGAGAGCCAATTTTCTTTGCAGAGGGAGAGCCTTCCTCCTAGCTCTTGGTGAGTGAAAGAAGGGCAGAGGGAGTCAATGAGAGTTTTTGCCATAGAAGGATGGCTTAGAACTCCCTTGCATTTGGGGTGGAAGTGGTCCACTGTTTGGGTTCTCTGCTGTCCCTGGGATAAGGGTCTGGGTGGTCTGTCCCTGCAGGGCTTACCTTGCCCCTGTCTGCTAGGTGCGGAAAAAGGACCAGTGCTTAGAAGGAAAATTCCTGCTGAACCTAGGAGGTTGAACCTGAAAGAAATATTTTACTGTTTGCATAGATTTTGCTTCATCTTCCATCTTTTTAAACACCCCTTCTGCTTTTACTCCAAATAAGTGGTCCTTATCCAAGGGTGCATCAATTATTTTCGACTTGACATGATCAGGAAGAGGCTGTTCCTTCAACTATCCATGTCTCCTAATGACAGATTCTGCACTGCTACCCTGCTTGAGGCTTCTAGGGCATCATATCCACCAGTGTAATGAGTGTTTGGCCACTTGACAAGTGGAGTGCAGTAAATCTGCTAACTCTTTCAAATTGGCACAGTCAGGAAAGGTAGAAATATTTTGCTTTAATAGTTCCAAAGTGTGTTGTTGATATTTTAACATATGAAAGTGACAGTTGAGTGCTCTGATAGCTAAGGTTGCAGAAGTGTATACTTTTTTACCCCATCTGTCCAGAGCTCTGGAATACTTGTCAGAAGGAGTAGGATTCTTTGCAGAACTAGCCTTAGCTCCTTTAGGTCCCTGTGTAATGACTTCTGGGCCTGTAGCAGGATTTCTGTACAGGTATTTGTGAGAATCCAGTACTCTGTAATACCGGTCAGGTTTACTGGAAGCAGGTGGGAGGGTGTCAGGGGCTAAGCTGGATTCATGGAAAACATCATCCACCACTTTTAAGATGGGGGGATGGCCAGGGGTAGGTCTAGAAACTGTCTTAGTCTTTTCTTAGACTGGGCCAAGTCCTGAAATTCCCAGTGGAAATATTCCCTGAGGGTGTAAAGGGTTTCCCCAAAGGAAAGGTCTTCTGGTGGGGAGACAGAATGAATGGATTCCTCTGCATCTCAATCCTCATAAGCAGTTAGAGGTTGTTCCTCTTCAAAATCTGAATAATCAGATTCCTCAGAATCCTGCTCTGTCATTACTTCAGGAGAAGGGTGTCTTCCTTTTAGAAGTTGTGGCCTGACTACCCCTGATAAGGGAGATAAGATCATGCGCCATCTTAAGCATTTGGGCTTGGGGTGGTGGAGCAGGAGTAAGATGGTGGCTAGAGGTAGATTTTATAGGATTGGTCTGGCTTCTAGTCCTAAGAGTATCCATCGGTCTGAGAGAAACGGTAATCAGACGAGGACGTCATTTTTTGTCTAGAATCGGTAGTGTGAAAAGCCTCCTCGGAAGCTGGTGCCTGCATCACGAATCCGGACCCAACCAAGGCAGAGACAACCAAAGGCTCAGAAGATGAAGATTTCTGCAGCATATTGGACTCTGAAAGGGTCTCGGTAGAGGCATGCGTAGATACTGCATTGGGCATCAGGGGGCGCGAAAGCGCCTCATTGAATTCAGGAGAACTGATAACATGCTTAGCGGTAGCATCGTCGGAAGGATTAGCCTTGTGGGGTCTGTCTCTATCTTTCTCTCTGCATTTTTTTGGAATGTCTACAGATTGTTGGCTGACGGACGCCATTTCGGAATGCAAAGATGGAAGATGAAAATACCTGTCTACAATAAGAGCTCTATGACGAATGGTTCTCACATTAAAGAGGGCAAAGAACCGGCAATGGGGGAAGTCGTGGTCTGGACCTAAACAAGTGATGCAGTATGAATGGAAGTCTTGGTGTGGGATCTGCTTTCCACAGGCAAGACAATTGTTAACTTTTTCGGACATTGGTTAGTGCAAGAAAAAAGGCTACCCAACGGGGTACTTAGCTTTAGACATTTTCAGCTGTAATTCCAGCTCTGGTAGCGACCGACCGGCACACTTGCCAACTGCTTCTGCTACAGGCTCCACAGCAAGAAAGACTGATGTAATGGTGTCGGTCTGCCTTGCTTTATAACAGTGATGATATGACAGCAGCAGACACAGAAAAACACTGACTCTGGTATTTGGGCCGGTCGAGGGCTACCACAGCAGGGATAACCCACAGGTGATGACTACAACAGTGAAACACGGAGAACATCCAGAAGTACCTTGGATTTGAACTAGAGTCTGGTGTTGGGGGATGGAGATGATCAGGAAAATGCCAGCAACACATACATTAGTGATCAAATGGAAAACTAGAAAGCATCAATCACATTTGTGAACTATGGCTTTGCAAGAAAAACGCTGCTGAGAAAGACTTTAATTTGTTAAACTTGTGAGTGGACTGCAAAGCATATACCCCACATTATATCATTAATGTTTAAAAAGACACCACATGGGGAAAAATAATTAAGTAGAACAATTTTTGTTTTTATTAGTATTTGTAGAAGACATTACATGATATAAACTACATGTTATATTGTAAATCAGTTTTACATGGTGTGCAGTCAGTGGCATTTTAAATGGGTCTTTTCAGTGACTGCTGTACGTGCTAAACATATTAAACAAACATTTGTTTAGTTTAATAAATATACACTTCACAGTACAACAAGAGAAGAAAAGCTGGACATAAGCAGACTAATTCCTGGTGGGTTGTTAGTATTTAGATATAGCTGCCACCACAGTTCTCTGTCTCCATATACTCAACTCCACAATCCTCCTCTGGGGTTTTTAACCACCCCCTCTAAAATAAAAAATAGAAATTTATGCACTTTATAATATTTAATACATTTAGCTAAAACACTGTGTAACCTGCTTTTACCTACGTCACATATGTTCTTACTATCAATACTATAAGTAGTGACAAAAGCATAATCTAATCTTTGATGAATCAGATGTCCATATATTGTCATTACATCCATCTAAGTGCATCTTTTGAAGGACAACTTGTGTAGGCAAATAATTTTATATATTTTGAATGACAATTACTCCGTCAAAAATCGAGTGTAGCTATGGGTGCTGCATGTGCCCCTCCTTTCATTAATTTAGTCACGGCACAATGTGAACATCTTTATATTTTACATAGACCATTTGCAAAGTCATGGTATTACACATCAGAGATCTAGAATGCTAATAACCCAAAAGGAATTAATAAGTTGGTTTCAATTTCTAGTCTACTGAAGTTATGGCATTACCCTGCCTAAAAAGATTTTATGAATGCCTTTACATTCAATATAAAGTGTTTTTATGAATTAAATTCATATTTTTAAGATGTTGTTATATTTTATGATGGTAATAACTTAGATATGTGCTATGTTTTCAATCGAGCATGGTCATTTCTTGAATTTTTACTGGATGATGTAACCATCACTCATATTCAGCAAGGAGATTTGATTGGTTTATCTTAATTAAACTGGAAGACTGAAGTTTTTTAAAGCACAAAATTATTCCTGTAATTACTTCTGATGAAGTTTGGTTGTACCACACAAAAGTGTTAAACTGATGGTAACAAAAGTTTGGCCCTGTTTGGTATGAGGCTTGTGTCTGCTTGTGATTCCAGCTTTAATTACTTGGTGGTGCTGATTTTGTTTTTGTTCTGGGTTCTGTTTTGACACAGGTTGTCCCTTCTTACTTTCACAAGAAATGAACAAAAGATCAGAAGTTCCAAACTGAACCACAGTTATTTGTTGGCATCTAAGGTATGAATTTTGGGTTCTGAGAAGAACACAGGGAGATGGACATCTTGGCTTAAAGTAAACTAGGATACCAATTTAGGCATAAAGCAAGGGTTAGTTCTAAAAGAAACTCTCTTTCTCTGTGGAAAATAAGATGAGAGTAACTTGTCATAAGAACCTGCAACTTGGAAACCTTGCAGAGGTCATAGCAATCAATAAAACTGCTTTTCATGTTAAGAAACTCAAATCAACCACGCGAGCTGGATCAAATGGGGTAAGTGTTATCTACTCTAGCACAAAATTAAGATCCAAAGGAGATGTCACCGGTTGTCTTGGAGGTCTCTTATGTAATACACCTTTCAAAAATATTTTAACTTGAGAATGCCTTGAAAGAAGGGCTTCATGAGCAGACATGCTTAAATGGCTGACAAATGCACTTTGACAGAGGAATAAGACAATCCACAGGACAGTGACAAGCAAATCTTATAAAACCAGACAAACATTAGCCCTGAATAGGTGCTGGTTACTTTATTTTCTACAACTACAAAACCTTTTCTATTTACTTAGATATGATTTTCTAGTAGCAATCTTTCTTGCCTTCATTAGTACCTACTGCACATCTACACTAAAATAGATGCCTACAAAGTATTAATACTCTCATCCAGGCAATTAATTGCAGTTGTTTGGGATTGGGAAGCATCAAACACACTTGTGCTTGTGTGAGTAAATCCCGTCTGTGAGAAAGCCTATTATAGTTGTGTCTGGCCAGTTCCAAAAGAGAGAATCACTGTTACCTGGGCAAGAAGGAAGTTACCACATTGACCTTGGGGGATTTCTTCAAAACTAACCTGGATATCAGTGGAAAAGCATACATGAACATTTGCATTCAAGGAAAAAAAAAAAAGACATCTTCTTGTATGGAGTCCTGGAAACAAATTCTGCCAGATGATTGTTTAGAGAGGAAGCAAAAAGGTGTATCTGAGGAATTCCCCACAGACAGACAAAATCATGGAAGACACACTTATCTAGTTTCCATTTCTGAGGGTCTGTCTTTGTCCTGCTCAGATTGTCTGCCACACAGTTTTGCTCTGACTGAATGTAAGATGCCTGCAGACCATGCCATAGAGCTAAATCCCATGCTAAAATGACTAGGCTGAAGAGAAGGTAAGATCTTCATTCCCCTTCCTTGTTTATGTACCACATCAATGTAGTACTGTCTGTAACTACTTGAAGAGGTCCTGGGAATCACAGATGATTCAGAGAGTTAAGAGCCTTTAGAGCTAGCATCTCTTTTACGTTTATCTGCTTTTGTCTGTTTTTCCTGTCTCAGAGACCTTGCACTTTTACTGCACTTGACACTGCTCCCAAAGCAAAGTCCGAGACATTTGTTATGACTGTTTGCTTTGGAATAGAAAGGGAGAAGAAGATTCTTTGATTCAGGGATATTTGATGCCTCCACCAAATGATTTCTCTTTTCATAAATCCCACAGCTGAAATTTGAAAAGAAAATAGGCTTTTGTGCAGGGATCACAGAGACTTCAGCTACCATCATGAGAATCACGGAAGCCATAAGACCCAGAATCATGAGGTATTCCCTCACAGTGCCAGAAGTCTGAATGGTAAAACCCTGGAATAAATCTAAATATAGAGCTTTTTTCCAGTGGAAGAAAAGCTCTTCATACGGAGGAGTCCACCAGCACCTGAGAAACACAATCCTGTCTGATGAAGTCAAAAAAGACTTCTGAAAGTTCTTTGGAATTCCAACATGTGTTGGAGATCTCTTACCCAAGTGAGAGATTTCCGGCAGTTTGAAAAAGACTCTGAAAAGATAAGCAAGTCATGTAAAGATGGAAAATGTGGATATCCTCTACCCTGCAATGGGCTATGACAGGAGCCAGACACTTTGTGAAAATCCTTCAAGTAGTAGAGAGCCCAAAAAATAAGGCATAGAACTGATAATGAGGTCTAGACACACACAACCTTAACAAATATCTAAAATCTGGATGCCGTGCATTTTAAAAAATCCAAGGTTACTAAAACAACTCAAATGAGGAAGAAAAGGTAACAAAGGTCATGAAGTGAAAGCATTTTGAACCTGGACACAACCTTATTCAGGAAAAAGATCCAGAACTGGCCTTCTGGAATTTTCTTTCTTTGGCAGTAAAACATTTTGAATAAAATAATTTTCTCAACTTGGAAGGAGAAGCTGTTTATTTTACCATCTGGGACAACAAGTGATGTAGGACAGGAAGGAAGAGAAGGACATGGTCTGTAGGATGAGAAAGAATCTCCTGGAAACACAGAATATCCTACTACTGCCATCTGTATTCCAGTTGAATGAGCTTCACAACCCATCTGTCTGAAACATCTGTTGCCAAAGACAGAAATGGAGTTTCAGACTTTCTAGAAGGACAAGCTCTCTCACATATTCATTCTGCCTTACTTAACTATTCGTTGTTCTGGGAGATTTGGAAATTTTAGAAAAAGAAGGCTGAAAATTTTGAGTAATTCCCTGAATCATCTTACTACTCTCGTCACACTTTTTGATAACCTCTGCAGCAAACAGTCCAAAAACTAAATCTCTATCAAAAGTAGAATTTCAATATTAATTTATGACATAATCTGGGAAGTTAAGAGAATGTAGCCTAGCAAATCTCCTCAAAACAGTACTAGTGTCAACAGCTTTGGAAGCATCTAGAGAGTTCTAAGCACATTTCAAACAAATGAGAAGCGACTTCAGTAACAGAAGAAACTTAACACACAGCAGATTTTTCCTCAGAAGAGAAAACTAATTCTAAAATATTCCTCGTTCTTTCACAATTAGTCAGTATATACTTTAATATACAAGCCCGTAAATTCAGAATTCTAAAAAAAAAGTTGCAGAAATGTACACTTTTTCTCAAACTTACCAGCAGCTTTGTCATCCTTGACTGAAGGATTAGAATTAACAAAATGCTTTAACAGTAGATGGATTAAATAAAAATACAGCTACTGGACCATGTCAGATTAGTGTATAAAAACTTGAAAAATTGAACAACTTTGTACTTTCTACCTTCTTTCTTACAGGCAGCAGGTTGGCTGTCAAGGAAACTACAGACTGCAACAAACGCATTCTTTAGTACTGAAAGCACTGTGGGAAAGAGTGAATTCCATTTGTAGCAATTCACAGTACTTTCTAAGTTACTGACAAATCTCAGTGTTCTCCCACTGAAAATACTGGCATGTTATGGAAACAGTCTCGGAGAAAGTAAATCCCTTGAAGGGAGATTCAGATACCATACTCTCCTCATAATCTGAATCAGGAATCCAAGCAGAAAAAAATGCATCTGTCTCTCTACACTTCAGTACAGATTCCACATCTTAAACCCCTTCAGAGAAACAGGAATCCCTTTTCCTTTTACCAAAAACCACCTTACAAGAAAGGTAAATACCCTGAACAAAACCCTACGCCAAGTCCAATACATTCCTCCTGTAAAGAGAAACTAACACAGAAGTTGTTAAATATTTAGTTTTCGGTCTCTTTTTTGACAGGTATGTTGGAGCAAGCATCTTCCTCATGGATGGGCACAACATTCTGGCTACGTAAGAGCATATTCCCTGCTCCTCCTCTCATGACTGACAAAAGTCTCTCTCCCTTGCACACTAATAGAACCCTGACAGCCAGGGAGGACATGGCTACCCCCAGGTTCATGGTGGCTGTATGGACAACACCAGAAGGATCCAATGAAAAATATGAATGTCCTGATGAACCAGTTTTGGTTGCAGCAGAATCACCCAGCTGCAGCTGTAGTAAATTACCAGCCTGCTGTGATGGCAAGGGCTGCTTAGTTAACTTTTTCTTTTTGCGGCTGGAAGGTCTGACCGAGGGACCAGTGGTTTGTTCCACAGTCATGCAGAAAAGGGTGCTCACTTCCCAGGGAAGATTAGCAGCAATAATTAACATTAAAGTGGCAAAAAAAATAATTTTCCCCCACACCCTAAAAAGCACAAACAGTTTCTCCACAGAAAAAAAGTAGTTTTTAACAACTAACATTTTTTTTTTATCACAAAGGTGAAAAAGTGTTCTCCCACTTACAAATACATAAAAGTAAAGTAACAGTCAATAAAAATACTTTTCCATAGCTTTAAAAAATATTTTTTTCAGAAAAAAATTACTATGAATAACTAAAATGTAATGCAGAAGAATTTTATCTATAGGGAAGTTATCTGCATTAGCCAACAATTGATCCTCGAAAGCCCCCAGTTGTTTTCATGGCATGAAACTCTTGAAGGGCTTCACCTAAATCTGTCATTTTAGTCAACTCAACTCGAGCTGATCAATGATTTTGGTGCATGAAAGGTATCCTGAAGCTTTGGAAATTGGTTGTCTATTATACCCTATGGAGGACAAAACCATATAGTTTAGCCTACTACTGCAGAAACCAATATGAAGAAACACTTACCATAAATGTAGACGTTCAAGTGCAGTCACTGTTGCAGTCCTGACTTACAGGATTCCCTGCCATGTACGCCCTTGGCTGTCCCAACTGCCAGAGTAAAAATCTCCCTCCTCCTCAGGCTAACAGATGTCCTATCCGACATCAGTACACTTGGGTATATAGGGAGTCATCCGACGCCATATCAGTTTTTTCTTGCCCCCTAGAAGGTAGGAGCCCCTGGGATGAACAATAAGTAAGGGTCTAAGACAGAAAACGGGACAGGCAGGGGGAATACCCAGGCGGTCCACTGTCTTGGAAAGAAGAATTAAGTAGACTACTATTGTAGGTAAAGGGGGAAAGAGAGAGGGAAAGAAGACTGCAACAGTGAATACACTTGAACATCTACATTTATGGTAAGTGTGGGATGATTCCCAAAGTTGGAGAGGGTGGAAGGAAAATTATGGAGAGGAGAAGATGCCCTGCGGGATGGCAGTGGCAAATCCAGCTCTAGACCTGGAAAGACTGATAAGTGAGTGTTTGGTACTGTTATGCATAGATGACCAGGTAGTTTGTCTTTCGGCTTTTCCAGGTTAGGGGTCGCCACAGCGGAACTCTGGTCCGCTAATGATTGGCAGTAGATTTTCACGAATGCCAAGGTGCCAGCTCGACGTCCAACGTTCAACGAAGGCACGCCCATTTACACATGTTTTTTGAACGCTTACCCAACCGTGGGAAGGACATGCAGACTCCACACAGAAGGCACTCCCTGCACTCCAGCAGAGAACTGAACGGGAGAACCTCTTGCTGTGAGGCAACAACACTACCGCTGCACCACCGCGGATAGATGACCAGGTAAGCAACTTCCAAGTCTTTGGTAGGGACTCCCTTTAGAAAGGCAGCAGAGGTAGCAGTGGCCCTAGTAGAGCGAGTCCTGACAGCTTCAGGTGGCCTTTTGCCATGACAGCTGTAGTAAAAAGAAATGCAGTGAGATATCAACTTGGAAATAGTCTGTTTGGGAAACTGGTTTCCCTTCAGAGACAGTGGCAAAGGACACAAAGAGTTGGTCTGAATTTCTGAATGATTTAGTTCTGTCAAGATAGTAGTATATGTATCTATGCACATCCAAGGAATGAAGGATTCTCTCCCCCTTGGTTCTCAGGATTGGGGAAGAAGGTGGTCAGGTGAATGGTTTGATTCACAGATGTGTCTGTGACCACCTTGGGCACAGAGGATGGGTTAGTCCTGAGGGATACACTGTCTGGATGGAACATGAGAAAAGGTTCCACAACCAAGAGAGCTTGTGGCTCACAGACCCTCCTAGCTGAGGTTATAGCCAGCAAAACAGCAGCCTTCCAAGTTAAAAAGTTTAGGTTAGCTGAAGCTGCCAGTTCAAAAGGGGCAGGGTCATTTCTTCCAGAGCAAAACTGAGGTCCCATGCAGTCGTGGGTTTCCTCCTGGGAGGCTTCACATGGATCTCTCATTTAAGGAACTGTTTCAGCAGGGGGTGTTGTGATACGAATGTGATATGAAAGAGGGGTAACATTGAGTGAGTGTGAATAACTGCTGCGTCACTATATCTCGACAGTCTCTATTTTCTTCCTTGACATATGAAGTAATGCTATATTCTGAAAGTGTCAGCAGGCATGAGAAATGATGCTGTGTTGCAGAACAGTTTAGTGATTTCAGCAAAGTCACTACATTTGATTACGAAATATCTTGTATGTGTGCTGGGGTATTCCAGTAAAGTACTAAAACTTGCAAAGTTATTAGGAATATTCCAGTGTAACACTTGAAAATTGCAAAATTATTGTATTTGGCAGGAATTGCTGTTCCTTCTGGGGTGGGTGGCCAACACCACAGAATGATCCAGCAAGATCCAGCCTACACTGGGAAAGTACTAATTATCATGACTTGTGGTAAACAATTTGCTTATATATACCTGGGGCTCCCCTCACTCAGGGCCTCACTTGTGGAGTGGATGCACTACCCAGGACTGTTTTCCCGATGAAGACTCCTGGCTGACTGCAATGGGGCTTCCCAGTCAAGACTAAAGACAGGATGAAGCCTTCTCTATCGGTGATGTATACCTTTTTCTTTAAATGTATGATCTAATTTCATATTTTAGTCAAATAGACTTTACTTAGTTTTCTGTTTTAGTGTGATTTACTGTTCAATTACATATTGTTTATTTAATTTTCTGTTTAGTGACAAAAATAAAAGTTTGCTACTAAATAATTTCCTTAGTGTGAAGTGAATTATTTTGAATCCTGCTTATTAGGCAATACACGTATGAAAAGATCTTCCTGATCTCCAGCTGTGGTTCTTTTTGATTTTGAATATCTTCCTTTGGTGTTTTTTGGTTTGAAAAGATAGGAGGAACAACAAAGATATGGGCTGAAATGGCAGAGGCATAAATTTTGATGGAAAAAAAGAATAGGCTTCTATCAAACAGGGTAGCCAGGTAATGTAAAATGGCAGAGATATTGGCTGAATTAGGATTGAGGCCTTTCTGGTGGCACCATATGGAGAATCTTTTCCACCTGGCTGAGTATGGTTTCCTAGTACTAGGCCTTCTGGCCTCTTTGAGAATGTCTTGAACTTGTTTGCTTAGGGCATGCTGGGAGATTATACAGGCTGACAGTCTGCAGACTGGGATGCATATATCTCCCCTTGTCCTGAGTCAGAAGCTCCACTCTCTGAGGTAAATGCCACATTTTTTTTTGTTGGTTAAACTTAGTAGGAGAGGATACCAGGGCTACCTGGGCCAGTCTGGGGTTATCAGAATGACACTTGGGCCTTCTTCCCTGATTTTAGGAGGACCAGAGGAAGAAAATGCAGGGGGGAAATGCATAAAGGAAAATGGGGATCCAAAGGAAGGACAAAGTATCTGTCTTCCAGGCTGTGAGCAGTTTGCTCCTGGAACAAAATCTATTTGAGCATTTTCCTTGGTGGTAAAGAAGTCTATCTGCGGGGTTCCCCATTTCTGGACTATGCTGAGAAAAAATTCCTAATGTAGATGCCATTCATGGGGATCAATCAAGTTTCTGCTGAGGTGATCTGCTAGGGTGTTTTGAACCCCTGGAAGGTATTGTACCACAAGGTGCAACTCCACAGAGTGAGCTGTCTCCCATATCTGCACAGCTAATCAACAGAGGGCAAGACTGAGTGCCTCCTTGTTTATGTACCAAATGACTGTGGTGTTGTGCGTTTTGACTAGCATGACCCCAGGTTTCCATTTTTCTTTGAAAGCTATTAGGCCCTTTTGTACTGTCATCAGTTCTTTCCAGTTTATGTGCTTGTCTCTGACCTGAATTTCCCATTTGCCTGTGGATTGAATTTTGTGTTCATAGAATTTTGTGTTCATAGATTAGTACTAGGCTAACGGCCCTTGCGAGCCATTTTAAGCCTAGCCAATTATCCTTTGTGAGACTCAAACCCTGTACCTTGTGTTTATAAGGCAAACACCTTAACCATTAGGCCACCCTCCTAACACAAGGGCAAAAAATTCCTACTGTCAGTCTCAAACCCAGAACCTTGGTAACATTAGTCTGTATGACCTACCACTAAGCCATGAATCTCATTGAAGGTGTTGGAAATAAGCCCCCCAGGCTGTCTTTGAAGCATCTGTAGTTAAAGTTTGACCCTGAGGAGTGGAACCTAAAAGGGAGTCCCAGGTTCTGGTCACAAGGCTGTGCCCACCATGCAAATTCCTCCTTGAGACAAGGGATAAGCCGAATTTTCATCACCAGGGATTTTGAGTGCTGGCACCACAGATTCTTGAGGTACCACTAGAGTTTCCTCATGTGTAGCCTGACAGAGGACTCATGAGGATACAAGATGCCATGTGTCCTAATGCTCTGAGGAACTCCCTGGCTAAGAGGCATTGTCTGTATAATGTTTTGGAAGTACTGAGTCAGACAGCAGACCTTTTCTGGAGGGAGAAAGGCTTTTTGAAAGGAAGAATCCAGAAGAGTCCCCAGGAAAACTATCTTCATGGATGGGTGTGTGTTGGATTTGCATAGATTTATGGTGAATGGGACTTCATCCCATTGGTGCAGCGGTAGCATTGTCGCCTCACAGCAAGAGGTTCTCCAGTTCATTTCTGGGCTGGAGTGCCTTCTGTGCGGAGTCTGCATGTCCTCCCTGCGTTTGTGTGGGTTTCCTTCAGGTGCTCTGGTTTCCTCCCACATTTCAAAGACATGTCTGGAGCATTTCTCCCTGGGCCTCTGCTGAAAATTGGCTTTGTTCCAAGTCGGACTCTTCCGGCAAACAAATGTTAAATAAAAATAAATAAATATCCTGTGAATCCCAAACGGATAAGGAGGTGAGGAGGCTCTGAGTAAAGGCCAGATCCCTGAGGTGCTTTGACAGAATCATGGCTTGAATAAGGCAGTCATCTAGATACGAATGAATCTGGACCCCTCTTATTCTGCAGAAGGTGATCACAGGGGCTAAGAACTTTGTGAAAACCCTGGGAGCGGAAGACAAGCCAAAGGGGAGTGCAGAGAAATGAAAGTGACTTGTACTTGGTCTGAAAAGTAGAAAGCTTCTGCATGATTCCTCTACAGGAATATGCAAGTAAGAATCCTTTAAACCCAGGGTGACCATTAATGCCTGGAGAGATACTATGGGTAGAAGCTTTTGAAGAGTCAACATTTTCAATTTTGGTATTAGCAGGGACTGATTAAGGGTGGACAGGTCTAGAATAGTGCGCCAATAGCCTGGAGTAGAACCCCTTTCCTTTTTAGTGTTCTGGGACTGGTTCCACTGAGCCCTGTGAATACCAATTGAGAATTTGAGAAAGGGCCTTTCTTCTTTGATTTTGTGGAATATCTGGTAAACCTGAGTATCTTAATGGCTCTTTGAAAGTGAGCCTGTAACCATGTGAGATAATATTCAGAACCCACTTGTCTGAAGTAAAGAGTGACCAATTTTCTTTGAAAAGGGATAGCCTTCCTCTTATCTGTTTGTGAAAGGGTGTGGGCAAGGGGAGGAGAATGGGAGAGTCACTGTTGCTCTCTGCCAAGACCCTGTGGTAGAACTCCCCTGCTTGGGGGTTTCTGAAGACCACTGCCTGGGCCTTTGTGAGTGGTGCTGCCTTTGAGGTCTTTCCCTCCGGGGTTTCCTTTGCCTGCTTTTTGACCAAGAGGGAAAGGACTAGTGTTTAGTGGTAAAATTCCTACTAAACCTAGGAGACTGAACTTGGAGGAAGTCTAACAGTCTGCATAGATTTTTCTTTATCTTCCAACGTCTTGAGCACAACCTCAGCTTTGGGCCCAAAAAGGAAGTCATTGTCCAGGGGTGCATCCATAAGGTTTGACTTGACATGGTCTGGAAGGGTCTTGCTCCCTAAGCCAAGCATGCCTTCTAATGATATAACTAGATGCTGCAGTTCAGCTGGAACCCTCAATAGCATCATAGCTGTAGTGTAAGGGGTGCCTAGCCACCTGGGAGCTAGAGTAGCAAAGGTCCAACAATTTCTTGGAAATGTTCCTGTCCTCCAGGGAAGACATTTACTTCACTTTATCTGAAATAGTTTGTTGGTATTAGATCACATGAAACTGGCAGTTAAGGGCCCTCATGGCTAAGGTAGCAGAAGTATAAATGTTTTACCAAGCCTATCAAGGGCCCTGCTTTCTTTGTCAGCAGGTAAAGAATGTTTTGAAGAGCTAGCCCTTGCAACTTTAGGTCCTGGAGTGACAACCTCTAGATCAGCAGAAGGACTGCTGAAGAGGTATTTAAGTGAATCCAGTACCCTGTAGAACCTATCAGGTTTTCAAGGGCTGGAGGAATTGAATCTGGATTCAAGGAAGAATCCATAAAAAACATCCTCTTACAATCAACACAGGAAGAATGGCCAAAGGTTTGTGTTCCTGCAGTTCAAGAAACTCCCCAACCCTCTTTTTTGATTGTGGATATTCCTGGGCCTCCCACTGGAAATGTTCCCTCATGGCATGGAGTGTTTCCTCAAAAGTGATGTCCTTTAGGAGGCAAAGATGAAGCTAGATTCTCTTCATAATCTGAATCTTAAATAGTAGTAAGGAAGGGTCCCTCCTCAAAGCAGATTCCTCCTGGTCAGAATCCTCATCAGAATCAGGGGGCTCAGAAAAAACTTCAGGGGTAAGATCTCTCTTCCTTTTCCCTGGGGAAGACTGCAAAGGGGGCTGCCTAGTTCTGGCTATAGAAATAAGGTCTTCAGCTAACCCCACAAGGTCTTGCTGATATCACAGTGCATGTAAGTCTAGGCATATGGCCAGAGGTAGAAACCTTCTCAGAGGTAGCTCTGGTCTTGGGCCTAGGTACGTCCACAATCCTGACACCAGTCGCTCTGTAAGGATAAGCTGATGCAGGCTGATACCCCAAAGGCATGTTGCCAGTAAAAGATCGTTCGTCTGAATTCGAGGTCTGCTGAGGGGCCCTGGACCTGACCAACAAACTAAGAATCAAGGCCTGTGTAGAAGCTGAGGGGCCCGACGGCAGGTCAGACTCTGGACAGGTCTCGACAGAGGTCTGCTCCACAACCTCAGTTGCAGAAGGGGGCTGCGAAAGTGCCTCACCTTCCTCAGCAATAATGTGCCTTCAAGGACTGGCAGATAGAGAAAGTACTGCTGTGTAAAATCTTATCATAACTTTAGCTGTCATCCTCTTCTATATGCTGCTGTATCCATAACACAAGGGAGTCTACCTCTGGTCGACTCACGTACATCCGGCCATTTTACAAAAGACAGATGCTACCGCTAGGGTGTGTGTGATGTCCCGTGTCTCTGTCTGTGGACATTGGTCATAAACGACTGTCGGGTACAAAACGGACATCAGCACGCACCTACCTCAGAACTGAATGCTGCCTGAATGTCCCGCGTCTCTCTCTGCGGACATTGGTCCATAACACAAGGGAGAGTGCAAAAGATCCTGTACTAAGATTTGAGTGGAGGATGCAAAAGCTCCTATACTAAGATTTGGGTGGACGACCAAAAGCATTCTCCACAAACCCATGAAGGATCGCTCTGGTAAACCCTGCTCTGGCTCTAAAAATTATGTCCAGCTTGTAGCGTTTGGTGAAGGTATGGACAGACGACAGTGTAGCTGCTTCTAAAATAGCAGCTGCAACCAAACTCTTGAAAAAGGCCCTATAGAAGGACACTGCCCTAGTAGAGCTTGCCTTTATTGGAGAGGGAAGCCTTATGTCATGGGTTGTATAACAAATGGAGATAGTTTTAGATATCCAAGAGGATATGGTTTGCTTGGAAACAGGGTGTCCCAGGGCTCTTGGGTGGTAGAAGACGAAGAGCCTGTCTGATGTATGGATGGGTTTGGTCTTAGCCAAATAGTATCCGAGTTATCTGTGTACATCTAAGGAATAAAGTACCCTTTCTGCCAGATTTTGGGGTGAGGGGAAAAAGGTTGGAAGGTTGATGGCCTGAATCAAGGACAGTTCATTGACCACTTTGGGCACGAACGTTGAGTTGGTACGTAAACACACACTGTCCTTGTGGAAGACAGTAAATGGATGAGAGGCCATAAGGGCTTGAAATTCCGGAACCCTTCTGGCTGAAGTGATGGCTACCAAGAGTATAGTTTTACTAGTACAGTGTTGGAGGGAGCAGACTTTGGCTGGCTCAAAGAGTGGGAGATTCAACTTCTCCAGTACAAAATTTAGATGCCAAGGAGGTGGAATGGGCTTCCTTAGGCGTCTGAGGTGCAGAACCCCTTATAGGAAAAGTTTAACTTCCAACCTAGAAGCCAAAGGAGGTGTGAGTGGCAGGCATGTGGAGATGGCTGATAAATTGGTTTTGATGGAAGAATAAGATTGTCCAGACTTCATCAAATCACACAGGTAGGACAACACCATTGGAGGTTCTACTGACAGTGGTTGTAAATTGTGTTTCTGACACCAGACAAAAATTCTCTTCCACTTTGAGAGGTATGACTTCCTGGTAGTTGGTTTCCTGGCCTCCTGTGTTTCTGACACCAGACAAAAAATCTCTTCCACTTTGAGAGGTATGATTTCCTGGTAGTTGGTTTCCTGGCCTCCTGCAAAACCTGAAGCATGTCCTCTATGAATAGGTGTCTGAAGGGAATCTGTGCCGTATCACCCACATTGTAAGATTCAGGGTGGACATCTGGGGGTGTAAGAGCGTTCCCTTCTCCTGTGTGAGCAGGTCTATCTGGTAGGGTAACTTGTGATGACTGCCCTTGGCTAGATGGAGTAATAGGGGGAACCAATGCTGCCTTGGCCAATACAGAGTTACCAACAACATTTGAGGTTGTTCTTTCTGAATGTGCAGCAGAACTTTTTGTATGACAGGGAGGCGTGGATGCATAAGAGTACATCCCCCTTCCAAGGGAATGAGACAGCATCTACCCTCCAACCTTAGGGATGTGGTACGCTGAAGCAGAAGGTTGGAAGCTGCCTGTTCATGGGGAAGGCAAACAGATCCATATCTGGAACATCCCATCAATGGACAGGTCCCAGGAACACATTCCTGTTTAGCATCTACTTGTGAGATAGTGTTATGGTCCTGCTTAAAGAATCGGCCATCACATTGTCTGCTGAAGATGTGTATACTGCTTGGATGTTGACTTGTCTCTCCAAGGCTATATCCCATGCTTGCAAGGCCAACCTGCACAGGAGGGTAGGACCTTGACCCCCCATTTGTCGATGTACCACAGCACAGTGGTACTGTCTGTGTACCACTTCAGCATGCCTAGTAGGAGACTATCTTTGAAAATTTGTAGGCCAATATCAAGGCTCTCATCTCCTTGATACTGATGTGGTCTTTCAGTTGAGTGAAAGTCCATGAGAGTTTCTCACTCTCCATTCTCCTAAGGTTGCTCCCCACCCTGTGTCTGAAGCATCTGTGAAGAGGTCCTGTTTGGGGGAGCAGTGGTTGCTGGGGTAGGCCTGGGTTGGCCTGAATCTGGGCTACCCACCAATTCAGTTCCCTGGCAAGGCATGGCAGCATGGTACCATGACCTCCAAGAGATGCAGATCCTGCTTCCAGATTTTTTTCAAGTACCATTGGAACTTCCTTATGGGGAAGTACGTTCTTGAAATAAGAAGCGAGTGCCACAATTTTTTGTGGGGGGAGACAGGCCATCATTTTCCCTGTTAGAATCTGACATCCCAGGAACACCTGATCTTGTGTGGGCACCAAGGATGATTTTTTTAGATTTATGGTGAATCCCAAACTTCTCAAGAGGGAAATAGTAAAGTCCAGGTGTTGTAGGGCTATTGGGACTGATGCTGCCTGTATCAGGGTATCGTCTAGACATGGGAATAGTTGGATTCCCCTTGCCCTGGCAAAGGCAAAGACTGGTGCAGGAGATTTTGTAAACACTCTTGGGGCCGTAGAGAGACTAAATGGCAAAGCACAGAACTGAAAGTATGCCAAATCCACTGAGTAGTGGAGGAATTTCCTGAAGAGAAGATGGACTGGGAAACGTAAATAGGCATCTTTTACATCCAAAGATACTAAGAAGGCCTGTGGCAGAATCAAGGGCAGAAGGGTAGGAAGAATGAGAATCCGAAAGGAGGGAACCTGGAAGAAGCTGTTAAGATGGGGTAAATCCAGGATTGGCCTCTATGGACAACCTTCTTTCCTGGGGACCAGGAACATCCTGGAGTAAAACTCCTTTCCTCTTGCCCGTATAAGGACTTCTTGAATTCTTCCTTGTGCAAGGAGTTCCTGCAGAACTGGAGAGAAAAAAGCCAGATGGTCTTTAGAAGGTTGAGGGATGCCTTTGAGAGTAGGTTTGGCCTCCCATGTCATGAAGTATCCCTGTTTTCTACAGAGGACCTAAGAGTTCTTGGTAACCTAATTCCAAGCAGGGAAGGAGAGAGAGACGCATGGAAAGAGGGGTGCCTGGATGCAGTGCCTGGTAGTCACAGGCTATCAGGCTTACCCTGAAAGGACTGTTTAGGAGCAGGGGGTAGAGGGAGCAGACCTGGAAGAGAGCTGTTTCCTGGAATCTTTTTGCTTTTTGTTGGCATCGGTCTGGCAAGCCTTCTCACAAAGGAGGTCTTGGCAGGGTAATTTCTTTGAAAGCATGGAACTGGGGAGACAAAAGTGTCTCAAATCATGTAGTTCCTTACTCTTGACTTGTAGGGCCTTGAAGAGGTAAGCAGCTGCTGTACCAAATAAATCTTTACTATCCAGGAGTTTAGACTTGATGTCTTCAAGAAGAGGCTGCATCTATGCCAGGAGTATCTCCTGATGACAGTCCCAGAGGTGGCAGCCCTAGATGAGGCCTCCACTGCATCATAACTGCACTTAAGAGAGTGCTTGGTTACCTGAGTGCAGGAATTCAAGGGAGCAGATATTTTAGCTTTGACTGGGGAGTCAGGGAAGTCCCAATTTTTTAGCCACATCAGCCATCAGAGTCAGGGAGTGTATGGCCATGTGGGTCTGGTAGTTGATGGCTCTTCACTGCTACGGTATCAAAAGTGTATACTTTTTTCCCCAAGCGCTCCATTAATCTGCTCTCCTTATCAGAGGGTAGGAGGGAGGTGGAAGGGAGTAACATGGAGGTTTTGTCTGCAGCCACAGTAATTACTGTAAGTAAGGTCCGGAAAAGGGGCTTTGTAAAGAATTTTAGCCTCATCAGGGACTTTGTAGAACTTGTCCAGGCATTTGGGTGCAGGTGGTTGGGGATCTGGGTTTTTTGAAGCAGCCAAGAAAGCATCCAAGAAGGCAGTATGCACTGGAGGTACAGCAGATGGATTAGGAGACTCCATTTGTAAAAGTTCATAATACCTCTTTTGGGTCTCGGTGACCTGACTGCTGTCCCACTTGAAGAAATCTTTCATTTGAGCTATAGTTTCCCTGAAGGTGATGTCCTCTCCTGGGGAATCTGTGCTATTAGACTCCTCCTCGGGGGAAGCATACTCCAGAGAGGAAGCAATTTGGGAAGTGTAAGTGAGGGATTCATCTACTGATGAATCCTCTTCTTCGGAAGAGATGTTGGGACCAAGGTTCCCCTTAGGAGAAGATGCAGTAGGGGCCTGGCATAAGGCCAGAAAGGCATTTAGAAGGCCTTGGGTGAAGGCCTGCAAGTCAGGAAGCTGTTTGGAGGCTGCAAGTATTGGAGAAGGAGCAAGATGTTTGGTCTTTTGCTTCTTTTTGTGGGACTTTGACACCGAGGTATCGGAGAATTGGTGTAGAGTAGGGGGGCTGGATACTGGACGGCACTCCACAATGTCTGTGGAAACATCCTCCTGAACTATAATCTGAGACATCCCACGCGGACCCTCAGAAATGATCAGCCTAGGTTCTCCCTCGGCGACTGATTTGGACACCTGTGATTATCTCTGGGACGTGCCTTCAGCTTCATTAACAGCTCCCTCCAGGGTACCCGCCAAAGGAAGGTCCGAAGATTCCAGCTTGGACTGCAGGCCTTCACTGGCCTTGAGCAGTACGCATGGAATTGAGGGCACAGCAGTTGGTTCAGGCTTAGACTGTTTGGCCTTTTTGACTGGTGGCTCATCAGAGGAACTCTATATTGGATCCATGGCTTTAGCTAAACGTTTTAGAGTTACTGATTCTCTAGATAACATTTTAATGCTGTGAGGTGACTTCTGAGGTTTTTGGGGACAAAAGCCTGACAAATACTATAAGTAGTGTGGTCTTGTTGGCCTAAGCAAAACAGGCAGAGCTCATGTGAATTCTTATGTGGAATTTGCCTTCCACACCTAAACTTGCCCTTTTTACCTGACATGAAACCCCAAAGCAGTACCAAAGAGATAATCTAAAACCCTATGGGGGTACTTATCTGAAGACAGATAAGAAAAGGAGCGATGACCGGAGCTGGCAGTCACAAAGGCAGCAGAAAAGTTCTGTGGTAGGTACATGCTGATGTTCGTTTTGTACCCATCAGTTTATGACCATCCACAGAGAGACACGCTGGACATCACACACACCCTAGTGGTAGCATCTATCTTTTGTAGAATGGGCGAACATACGTGAGTCGACCAGAGACAGACTCCCTTGTGTTATGGATACAGCAGCATATGAATAGAACATTGATTGTTATCCAAGGCCCTAAGTTTGGGTCTTTTTTTCCTTATCCAACCTACTCTTAGGGAGCTCAACCTCAGGATGACCTGCATTCGCCATCGGATGATGTGACGTAGATGGGAGACTAAGATGCCTAGCTAAGATCTTGGCACTATGCCTGATAGTTCTATAGTTAAAATGGGCAAAGAAACGACAACCAGGAACGTCGTGATCAGGGCTTAGAAAAGAGATGCAACAAATGAAGGCTCAGTGTGGGATTTGCTTACCACAGAGGAGACCGTTGTTAACCTTATCTGACATGGGTTAAGGCAAGAAAAAAAAAAAGAGTTCCCTAACAAGGTACTTAGCATTTTAGATGACTTCTCTCTGGTACGGACTGACTGACACACTGAAAATTTGCTTCAGGGTCTGATGACAGGAAAAGACTGACATCATGGTGTTGGCTGGCTCCCTATATACCCAAGCTTACTGTCGTCAGATAGGACATCTGCCAGCCTAAAGAGGATGAAGATTTTTGCTCGGGTTACACAGCAGGAAATCCCACAAGTCAGGACTGCAATGAAATATGAACATCTACAGTCGTATAAAATCTTACCATAAGATTAGACATCCTTCTCTTCACTGTTGCAGTATTCTTTATCAAATGAATCGCCCGCCAAGGATAGTCCTACGTCTGCCAGTATACCAAAGCCTTTAGTTCTTATAGGCACCGTATGTCGCACATTATGCTCCCCATGCATGACATAGGGCATAAAAGTGATGCACAGATCCAAATACACAGAACTGAAAAAGCCCCAGGAGGAACTGAATACCCTCAGGGACAAATCAGGAACATATGCCTCCAGAAGGAAAAATAAAGATGGGAGAAGAGTCCCTCGGCCAGGAGGTCAGCCAGATGCAAGAGCTGGACAGAGGGTCAGAGAGGGAGGGACCAAATACTGCAAAAGTGAAGAGAAGGACATCTACTGCTATGGTAAGATTTTACACAACTGTACTATGTCCTTCCACACCACTGTAGTTGTATCCTTACCAAAGACAGCATACAAGATCTTAAGAGGAAGCTTGGGAGGAGGAACAGCCCACTTAAACCCATGTTGGACGGCCCTGGCAAAGCTTGCTCTGGCCCTGTAATCAACATCTAACTTGTAATGCTTAGTGAAAGTATGAACAGAGGCAGCCTTAAGGATGGAATTAGTATCCAGACCCTTGAAAAAAATCACTAGAGGCAGCAAATGCCGTAGTAGAATGTGCCTTTACCGACAAGGAAAGACATTTTCCATGAAAACAATAACAAAAAGAAATGGCTTTAGAAATCCAGGGAGGAGGACATGACTTGCTTAGACACAAACCAAAAGTTCTAGGATGAAAGGAAACAGAGCTGCTGAGATATGTGAATAACTTTTGTGTTGTACAAATAATATCAGAGCTGTCTATGCAAATCTAAGGTGTGAAGAACATTCTTACTGGCAGGATCTGAAGAAAGAAAAAAGGAAGCAAGATGAATAGACTGATTAAGTGACAACTCATTGACCATCTATACTTTCATTGTATTGCTTTTGGCAATATCTGTTACAAACTTACCTGATATTTCTACACCTTTACTGATTGCTTTTTTCTGTGCAACTACAACTCTGTTGTGTCTTCCCGCTCCGTTCGCCCTGCGGGCTCGCTCCGCTCCCTGCCCCCAAATCTCACCCGCCCCTGGGACCTCTACATTTATCCCCACATAGACACTCCCCTCCCCTCTCCCAACCACTCACAACAACTTCCTGTCCCCACCCCCTCTATAATTAGTCCCCTCCCTCTACCTCCAGTCTACTCTTCAGACCATATCCCTTCAAGCCACTCACTCAGATCCAACTTAACATGCCTATTCAATACCACCTTCCTCTACTACTAATTCTCTTAACTACCCTCACCACTACCTATCTGTCAACCTCTTACGAACAAACCTTACCCTCAACTCTTATTATCCTACGCAAACATACCCTAACTACTCCCCCTTCAACATCCATAAACTATCTCAATGTCATCTACAAAACCTCTTATCTTCTACCCAAATTCCACCGTCTTTTTCACACCAAATGCTACACTCATAACCTTAAAAAACGTGATATTTACCAGTACAAACCCTCTCAATTCTACAACCTTTTATTAATAAGCTCATTGATACATGGAGACATACACCCAAACCCAGGCCCTGATCTATCCCCAGTATCATCAAACGGCCAACTACTTAAACCAAAGCCAACACCATCTACTAAACCCCCCAAATCACTCTCAATTGCCCAACTTAATATACGTAGCATCTGTAATAAAATACCACAAATTCATGCTCTTCTAGACGTCCAACAGTTCGACATTCTCTGTCTAACTGAAACATGGCTCAAACCTACAATAAAGGATAACGAAATTATCCCCCCTGGCTACAACATCCTCAGACAAGACCGCCTAAACAAAAAAGGTGGCGGAGTAGCTATATTCTATAAAACCAGCCTGCAAATAAGTATAATAAATCATACCCTTTTAACTAACACAAATGTTGAAGTACTTATCTCAAAACTTCAAATCAATCTTCACAAAACTATTAATATTATCTGTACCTATATTCCCCCAGGCAAAAACCCCTCAATATTAGAAGACCTCCTAAACTGGCTTTCTCTTAATCTCCATCAAGAAACAATACTTTTAGGAGACTTTAATATTGACTGGAACTTATGTGAACAGACTAATCCATCTACCCTTATCAACCTGCATGGCTTTACTCAACACATAAACTCCCCAACAAGAATAATCAAACACAATAATAAAGAAACTATACTTGACTGGATCTTAACAAATAGTCCCCAGCAAAAATATACAACAGGAACTCTCCCAGATGACCTCAGTGACCACTCCCTAACTTATATCATCAGGCATAAAACTAATTTTTCTATCCCATCCCATGTTCGATTATCCCGTAGCAAAAAACATTTTGACCCCAATCTGTTTCATGACGAACTTATGCAAGTTAACTGATCACCTCTTAAAACTCTCCCTATAGATGAAGCTGTTAACCACTTCAATAATACCTTTCTCACCATCCTTGAACATTATGCCCCTTTGCTCCATACATTATGAAAGCCAAGACAGCAAAATGGCTCTCTACCAAAACTAGACAACAAATCCTTAGTAGAAATAAAGCCTGGACCAAATGGCGAACCACTAAAAACATAGCTGATCATCTTTACTATAAACAAAAAAGAAATATGACAAAACAGGCCATCCTACAAGATAAAAAAAACTACTATACTCAATTACAACAATCTTCCCTTCACCAACCACATAGATTTTGGACCGCTATTAACACACTGCTATCCCCTGGCAAAGCTGCCACACCTAATCCACTAGGCTCAAACTCTAACTCCCCTTTACAAATAGCAAACGCCTTTAATACTTTCTTTACTTCAGCCATTCTAAAGCTAGCTGACCAACAAACACCTGATACCACCAAACTATCTACCCCCAGCTCTACTCCCCCCCCCCTTTTCATCTCCAACCCATATCCACCTCCTATATTCTGTCCTTACTTCAAAAACTTAAGCCAACAACCCCTTCAGCTGACAAATTACCAGCAGAATATCTCCAACTAGGTGCCAAAGCAATAGCCTACCCCATCTCTCTATTGATTAATAGGACTATAAAAGAAAGTACTATCCCTTCAGTCTGGAAAATCTGACATTATCCCTCTCTTCAAAGGAGGTGACTCTTTGGAATACTCTAATTTCCGCCCCATAGCATTACTGTCTCCTCTTGCAAAAATAATGGAAAAATGCATCCACAAACAGTTACTTAATCACCTGTTAAGCAACAATCTCTTAGCTAACTGCCAACATGGGTTTCGACCATTCCATAGTACTACCACAGCATTATTATCTTTCACCGACTCAATTAACATAAATCGCAACAACAATACTCCCTCCTCAGCATTCTTCGTAGACCTGTCAAAAGCCTTTGACATGGTTAATCACCAACTCCTCTTACATCGCCTCAATTCCCTCTCTCTGGACAACTCCGCCCTAAGCTGGTTCACATCCTATCTTGCTAATCGCAAACAAGCAGTACTATGGGACAACCATCTCTCTGATCTTCTCCCAACCTCTATCGGGGTCCCTCAAGGCTCCATCTTAGGTCCTCTTCTGTTTTCCATTTTTATAAATGATCTTCACCTAGCCACTCCATCTACTTGTATTCAATACGCTGATGACACCACCATCATTTGCTCTGCCTCTACCCAGACTGAACTTCACTCCCTTACACAAAAAAACCTTCTCCACCATAGAGCAATGGTTCTCTAACCACTGTCTCCTCCTCAACCCCAAGAAAACCAAACTTCTCCTCTTTCCACCTACTCACCTATCTCCCCCTATTGATTTTACACTCACATCTAACAATGGTACCCTCATAGCTCCAGGCCAAACAACAAAACTCTTGGGAATTACTATTGATAACCAACTAAAATTTGACTTTCATATCAACTCCACAATAAAAACAACTAACAGAAAACTAGGTTCTCTCTACAGAATCAAATCTTTCTTAACACCTGAAGCCAGAACCACTATAGCAAGAACACACTTGATCTCCACCCTATTATATGCTTCCTCCATATACACTAATCTTTCTAAGCATAACCTCAATAAACTAGCCACATCATACAACAACATTGCCAGATTTGTAACTGCCTCTCCATATAGAACTCACCATTGTTTGAATCTAACAAAACTAGGGTGGTTGGAACTACCCCACCTTATACAATTCTATCAACTTACCATCGCCCATAAAGCCCTGCATCACCCTGAGAACACACCAATGCTCTCCACCCTCATAAAACCCTATAACAACATGAAGAACCTTCGCTCCTTTAACAAAATACAGATTCAAACTTCCCGATCAAATAATCTAGCTGGTGACTCCACATTTTCCAACTCAGTTGGCAAAATTTGGAATCAACTTCCACCGGACCTCACATCCTTGACTACAATTCCACAATTTAAAACCAAACTTAAACTCTTCCTAACCAACCACTGGCTCTGCTCTTGCTATAACCCAGGGTAACCACTTTTCTGTCTCTTATTTTCCCTCAATCCTTTTCATATGACCTCCCTCACCTTTTCTTCCTACCCTAGCATATTCCACTTTCCACCTCTTAAATGTTTCTGTTACTCCCCCTCTTAAAGAGACAAAAAATTCTAAATGTTACTACTTATGTAGAAGGTAGAATCACCATAACTTAGTAAAGCATCTAAACCTATTCACCTGCTATGCCTCTAATTGTACTCTAATACCTAGACAGCCTGTAAAAGGTTTAAAGCAAATGTTTTTATTTTTTTTATTGTATAATTTTGTATATTCTTAACCTGTTATGTAGTAGTTAGCGGAGCTTTTCTCCTCGGGCCTCCACTGAAAATGGACATGTATCCAGTTGGACTAGCCCGGTTAACAAATGTAAAATAAATAAATCTTGGCCATAAAAGGAGGATTAGTATGAAGAGACACCCTGTTAATGTGGAAAATTAAGAAAGGAGGAACAGCACTGAGGGCCTGAAGTTCATACACTAACTGGGCTGAAGTGAGAACCGAAAGAATAGTTGTGTAAAATCTTACCATAAACATATATGTCCTACTCTTCCACATTACAGTATTCTTGGTGTGGGATTTCCCACCTCAGGTGATCCGTATGTCGGCTCTTATACAAATGCTTCATCTTGGCTGCTGTAGTTGCATGGGACGTCACACGTAGGGCCATAAACCAGGGGCCTTAAATGTGACATCTGCACACACACACCTCAGAACTTGAGAGCCCAGCAGGACAGGTCAAAATAGAGCAGCAAGTGACATCAGCCATAGGATCAGAGAGCCATTTGGTGGTTAAAAATGTGATAGGGTAAGGTATAACCACCAGGAGACCTAAGACAGGTCAATAATGAGAGAGAGAATAGAGAAGGGGGGGGGGGGGTAAGGTGTGTGGGAAGGAATACTGCAAAATGGAAGAGAAGGACATCTATGGTTATAGTAAGATTTTACACAACTATTCTATATCCTTCTATTCCTATGTTGTAGTATTCTTGGTGTGGTACAGTACCACAGCTTAGATGGAAGGAAGTAGTTGATTCCACAAAGCCCTGGTGAATTGCTCTGACAAAGACTGCACATGCTCTGGAGACATTGGCTTGTAGTGTTTAGTGAAAGTGTGAATGGTGGACCATGTGGCTGCTTTCAGGCTGGATGTAGTGTCCAGGCCTTTTAAGAAGGCTTTGGAGGCTACCACTGCCCTGGTAGAGTGAGCTTTTATTCCCTGTGGGAGTTTTTTGCCATGGCGCGAGTCACATGGGCAGACAGTTTTTCTAATCCAACATGCGGTGGTTTGTTTGGAGACTGTCTTGCCCAGGGCCCTGGGGTACAAGGAAACAAAAAGCTGAATGGATTTTCTTATGGATTTGGTTTTGTCTAGGTAAAACCTTAGCTGTCTGTGTACATCCAGGGAGTGGATTATTCTCTCATTTTCATTGGTGGAAGAGGGGAAGAAGGTGGGTAGATGAATAGATTGGTTTAAGGACAGATTGTTGACCACTTTAGGCATAAAGGAAGGGTTGGTTCATAGAGTTGCCCTGTCCTTGTGGAAGGTAGTGTATGGAAGGCAGGCCATTAGGGCCTGTAATTCTGACACCCTCCTGGCTGAAGTTATAGCCACTAGCAGTATTGTCTTCCATGTGCACATTTGCAGAGTAGCCGTACTAACAGGTTCAAATGGGGACTGTGAGAGCTTTTCGAGGATGAAGTTCAGGTCCCAGGGTGGTGGGATGGGTTTTCTTGGTGGTCTGATGTGCAAGACCCCTTTTAAGAATAGCTTAACATCGAGCCTGGCTAGTAGGGGAGGGACTAGTGGCAGGCAGGATAAAATTGCTGAAAGGTGGACTTTCACTGAACAGTATGAAAAGTCCCCTTTTAACTAGTTGACACACACAGCCAAGAACTAAGGGTGTATCTGCGAGGCATGGATCCCTGCCCTTGCCCAGACACCATTTGGAAAATCTCTCTCATTTAGCTAAGTAAGATTTCCTTGTAGTAGGTTTCCTGGCCTCCCTCAGGACTAAAAGCATGTCCTCTGAGTAGTGGTGCCTGAAGGGAATTAAAAGTTTATCACCCACAGTGTCAGTGCCAATATCTGCAAATGTGGGTGAATGAGGGTTCCCTTTTGTTGTCAGAAGGTCCACTTATGGGGTAAGTTGTGGTGACTGTCCTTGGCTAGATCGAGAAGTAGGGGGAACCAGTGCTGCCTTAGCCAGTAGGGGGTCACTAGCAAGATTTGTGGTTTGTCTCTCCTGATTTGCAGGAGGACTTTTTGAATTATGGGAAGGGTGGAAAGGCATACAGAAACCTGCCCTTCCATGAAATGCTGAAAGCATCTATTCTCCATGCTAGTAGAGAGTGGGTCTTGGAGCAGAAAGTCTGCAGTTGTCTGTTCTGGGGGGAGGTAAACAAATCTACTTGAGGTGTGCCCCACCAGTGAACAATGTCTAGAAAGACATTCTTGTCCAGCATCCATTTGTGATTTGGAGAGGATGTCCTAATGCTGAGAAGGTCAGCTTGTTTGTTATCCTGCGAGGGGACATAGGATGCCTGCAGGGACAAGTTGTGCTATGAGGCTAAGTCCCAGATTAGTAAGGTCAGTCTGCAGAGGTGGTAGGCTTTTGTCCCTCCCTGCTCATTGAGGTACCATATAACTGTGGTGTTATCTGTTATTATTAGAACACCTTGTTGTAAAAGGGGAAGGAAGCCTTTCAATGCCAGAATGACTGCTATCATTTCCCTCATGTTCACATGTTTGTTCTTGATGGAAGGGTGCCACTTTGCTTGTACCCTGTAGTTTGACATTGTAGCATGCCATCCTAGTCCTGATGCATTTGTATGCATGAACTAGTTTGGGGTGGGTAACTGCAGTGGAAGGCCCGGGTTCAGTTGAATTTGCTGAATAAAGTAGTTATGTGCTTACCATAACAATCCATCTAAGTAGTTGTACTTCATTTTTCTGCAACCTGTGGGTATTCGGATCCATATTGGATCCAAGCCAGCAACTTATTTTCTAGCATCTGCTCCGAGATCTGAGCTCCTCCCCCTACCCATAATACACCACCATCTCCTATCTTCTCTCAGATCGAGTTTGCTGCAACTATACACTTCAGCAACTCGACTAAATAAACCTAACATGTTTATCCACATGAAAAGATCAGGGGGACGGAGGGTGGGAAGGGTGCAGAAAAATGAAATATAACTACTCAGATGGAACGTTATGGTAAGTACATAACTTCTTTATCTGAAGTAGTTAACTTAATTTTATCTGCAACCTGTGGGACAGAGTCCCCAGCTACTCAACAAATCCTGGCAGGCCCTCACGGAAGGATATTGCTGAGCACCGCAGAGCCAAAGGATGCTCTCCCTCTGGAAATCAGATCTAATTTGTAATGGGAGACGAAAGTATATGAATTTGCCCAAGTTGCTGCTGCACAAATGTCATCCAAAGGAACCTTAGACCGAAAGGCAGCAAAAGTCGCCATGGACCTGGTAGAGTGAGCTTTAATCAGACCAGGAGGAGATAAACCCTTGGCTTTGTAAATATGTAAAATGCAAAGAGTGATCCATCTGGCTAAAGAAACCTTGGAAATGGCCTTTCCCAAATGAGGTTTAGAAAATGAGACAAATAACTGATCAGACTTACGGAAGGGTTGCGTTCTATGAAGGTAGAAACAAAGTTGTCTATGAACATCTAACAAATGAAGTTTATATTCACCTTTGTTCTGAAAATTTGGAAAGAAAACAGGTAGATTAATTGCTTGGTTTATGTTTGATTGAGATGCCACTTTGGTTAGAAAAGAAGGATTTGTACAGAGAGAGACCCTGTCCTTATGGAAGACCAAATAAGGAGGCACGGCAGACAAAGCCTGAAGCTCAAAGATCCTCTTAGCCGACGTAATAGCCACTAGGAAGGCTGTCTTCCAAGATAAAAACTTTAAATCCACTGATGCTGCAGGTTCAAAAGGAGGCGTTACTAATGACTGGAGAACCAAAGTGAGGTCCCAAGGAGGAACTGCATCTTTGATGGGAGAACTCAAAAGAAAAGTGCCTTTTAGAAAGGCTTTACACAGCCTAGAAGAGGCCAGGGTAATCTTATTTTCACTGACATGAAAATTAGAAATGGCTGCCAGCTGTACTTTCACCGTGGAGGAACTAGCTCCTTGCTGAAATATACTAGTCAAGATATCCAACACCACTGGAACAGAGGCTGTAAAAGGATCCAGGTTTCTCCGAGAGGCCCACATAGAGAAACGACTCCAGTTACTGCGATAAACTTTCCAAGTGGAATCTTTAAGAAAAGCCACTAATATAGATTTAATGGGATGAAAGACCAGGAGTCCTGGCAATCAAGGTAACTGGAGCAGCCAAGCTGTCAGTTTGAGACTGTCCAGATTGGGAGGGTAGGCACCCGAAGGATGAGAGATTAGATCCAAGCAGGGATCCAGAATTCACGGAGGAGCTACATGATGAGACCAAAGAAAGGAGAACCAAACTTGACGAGGCCAGGATGGGACAATGAGGATCACTTTGCACCCCAGTCGGCAAGCTTTCTGAAGAAACTTCAGAATGAGTGGTAACGGTGGGTAAGCATGCAGTAACCTGGGGGGGCCAAACATGGACTAGAGCATCCCCTGGTGAGGGAATCAGAGTGAAGAACTCGCTGCACTTCGCGTTGGAAGGAGATGCGAAGAGATCGCAGCCAGGCTGTCCCCACGCAAGGAATATCTCCTCTGCTACTGACCATTTCAGAGACCACTCGTACAGCATCAGAATAGTCCTTCTCAATCTGTCCACTAAAATGTTGGAGTGTCCCGGGATGTGCGTTGCGATCAGAAATCGCCCACTCCCACACTCTCATGGCTTTGCGACACAGACTGCAAGTTCTGGTTCCCCCCTGCTTGCTGATATACCAGACAACTGACATGTCTGACTGAATTGCAATCGTACCCAGAGGAAGGACAGTTTGGAAGGCTTTCAACGCTAAAAGCACTGCCCTCATCTCCAGAACATTTATGTGCAACTTGGTCTCTATCTGGGACCATGTGCCTTGGACCATCCTTCCCAAACACTGTCCCCTCCACCCGAGTTGGGAGGCGTCCGTGGTCACTGTGGCTTGGGCTGGAGATGACACGAAAAGGCGTCCCGCTGCAACATCCGGTGAATGAAGCCACCAAAGGAGAGACGTCCTGCAGGTGTGACTGATCCTTATCGGAAAATCCATGGGCAGGTCTAGCCAAGACCATTGGACAGCTAGGGTCCATTGAAGGACCAGCATGTGAAGGCGTGCACAGGGGAGAATAGAGATCGCGGCAGCCATGGAGCCCAGGGCCCAGAGAACATCGCTCGCCTTTGGAAATTTGAGGTCCAGGATTAGAGCAATGTGGTACCTGAGGTTTAAGATCCTGTCTGGTGTTAAGAAGGCTTTCAGTTGCAAAGTGTCTAGCCATGCCCCAATAAAATCTAAAACTTGCACTGGTTGCGAAAGGGATTTGTGAACACTGACTGTAATCCCCAGCTGATCTACCAAGAAAAGGAAATAGTCTCGGCCAGACAAAGAAGACACTTGGTGGACGCAGCGAAGAGCCAGTCCAGATAAGGAAATACCTGAATTCCCTGAAGCCTCAGGTGAGCTGCTAGTACTGCCATTACACCTTGGTAAAAACCCTGGGGGCTGTGGTGAGACCAAAGGGTAGAGCTCTGAACTGGAAGTGACTGGCTCCCAGCTGGAAGCGAAGAAACCCCCTGGAGCTTCTGTGGATCTTGATATGGTAGTAAGCATCCTGGAGGTCTAACAAGCACATCCAGTTGCACTCTCGGAGATAAGGTAGAATGGATTGTAGGGTGACCATCCGGAACTTTTGTTTGAAGACGGACAGGTTCAAGGTTGACAGGTCTAAAATGGGCCTCAGGTCCCCCATCTTTTGTTGGTACTAAAAAGAACCTGAAGTAGATGCCTAATCCAGACTGGTCGAGGGGGACCGGTTCGACGGCTCATTTGTGAAGCAGCTTTAAAACCTCTAGAGCTGTGGCCTCCCTGCGAGCGGGTGGGACATCCGGATGGCATCTTGTAGCACTTGGAGGGGCAACAAATGGGATAGTGTAGCCAATGGATATTATTTGTAGCACCCAATGATCTGCAATTATGGACTCCCATTCTGCTGGGTGCAAGGGCAATCTTCCCCCGACTGCCTCCAGAGTAGGACTGTCGGGCAACCCCTCAGGGCTGTGTGGGCCTGTCAGAAAGAGGTTCCCCAGACACAAAATTCCTGGGACCCCCTCTACCTCTGGGTCGGCGTCGCTCCTGTCCACCCTCTGCCTCTGGAGGATGAGTTGTCCCGAAACTCCCAGGAAAACAGATTTCTGGAACCACATCTTCTTTTGCCCTCTTTGGTTCCTACAAAAGGACCGCTGAGGGTTACAGAAGCGGATCCCGATGGCAGACAAAGTCTTCCCGTCTTTTTCGCTCTGGACAAGAGTATCACGTACTGTCTTCCTGAAAAGGGAGGAACCATCATAGGGAGCATTAGTAAATGATGCCTTGAAAGAGTCCGCAAACTGACACAACCTGAGCCAAGCATGTCACCTCATGGCTACGCCTGTCCCAGCCGCCCTAGCTGCTCCTTCCGTGGCATGGGAAAGGAGGAGCATGGACATGTTTGATACAGACTTCAGAGTCAACATTTTCGCAGAGAACAGATGTTTGTCCTGCTGCGATAAAGACTCTGGGGGAGACTCAGCGAATTCCGAGACAAGGTCTCTCTGCAGCCGTATAACGTGCCAAATAGTTAAGTGCACAGATGGATAAGGTCGCTGACGAATAAATGTGCTTCCCAAACCTATCCACCGACCTGGACTCCTTGTCTGGAGGGTGGATTGATGAACTCTTGCGCCAGTTCCTTCTTGGTGGCTGCTGCGACCACTATAGCGTCAATGGGGGCTCCTTTAGACCAAGGTTGTCTGTCCATGGGAGGAGAAAGAATCTTGTCAGGGCATTTGGGGATCGGCTCTACGGTGTCAGGCTCCTTCCATGCCCGTGTGGTGATAAGATCCACCAAGGGGTCCGCTGGCGGGGACACCCAGGAAGTAGATGGGCCTGTGCCAAAAGCCTCCAGGAACACAGACTCATCCGTAGAAGGTTTTTGGGGCTGACCAACCTTCCCTCTGGCGGAGGATCTCCATGATGTCACTGAAGGAAATATCCTCGGGAGATGACCTGGGGGAACCTTCTCCTTCATCTAAATCCGTGTCCGTAGTGACGGACTCAGGGGAGTCCAAGTGCCTCCTTTTGCACTTGCGCTTTTGGGGGCCTTCTTCAGTGGGACTCTCTGAAGAAGACTCGTGAGCCCTGGGGGATTCATCAAGGGGAATAACCTGGGGCTCCTCTAGCACGGGGTGTCCCTAAGACAGGTTGAAGGGAGTCGTCGCCAAATCCAGTGGAGTCTGGTTGGAATCCAAGGAGATGGGCTGAGGTCTCAATACCTCGAAGAGAACCCTCTTCACCACTTCAAACGCCGAAGGACAGCACACCTCTTTTGCACCCAGCAAGGAAGAAGCTCTCTCCGGGTCCGAAGTGGGGATCGGAGCTGAAGCGAGGGTAGCCTGAGCTCCAAGGGAATGGTTCAGATCCGAAAAGGTTGGAGCTGAAGATGGATCCATTCCCTCAGGCCAGACTCCCTGTCCACGGCTCCGAGAATCTCTTGGATCCGAACTAACCAGATCGGAGGAACTCAAGGTAACAGCCAGAGTCGAGGTTGGAGGAACTGTCGGCAACGAGCTACCAGCTCCAAAGAGTCTCGGATCCAAAAACCCCAAAGCAGCCGCACAGATCGGGGAAGGAGAAATGGGATGGAAGAAGGGCATGGAGGTCCCCCTCCAGAGGGAGAGGGGCCTGGCAAGACTTCCATCTGTATTTGGGTCTGAATGAATCTCCGCATCATCCTATCCATGTCCAAGTCCGACAGGCTCAGAGTCGATCGCGAAAAGCCGACCGACTCGGATCTGGCTGGTCTGCGTAGCAAGGGTGAGGAAGGCCTCAGATCTGAAGACTCCATTGGCTCCGGTGAGAAACGAGGTGAGCGGACCCTAGGAGAAGCTGGTCTCAGAGTCTTTGATGGTGGACTAGGGAAGGGTTCCCTATCCAGAGATCTATCCCTCTTCCTCTCGGTCTTCCTTGCGTCTCTCTCTATCCTTTTCTTTCTTTTTCCTCCCCCACATCAGCACGAGTGGGAGTTTGAGTCCCTGTCTGAGTGGGTGGTTTGGAGGGAGTACCAGAGATCGAGGCCGTGGCAGAATCCAGCATGGAGGCCGGGAGAAGACCCTTGGCAACCAATTTGGCCTTTCTATCTCAGAGGGCCCTCGAGTTAAAGCCTGCACAAATTGTACACTGGATCGATAAATGAGGCACTCCCAGACAGATTACATACAAAGTGTGACCATCAGCCGGTGAGAGCTTATGGCCACACACACTGCATTTTTTAAAGACTGACTTTGGCTGATCAGCCATAGCCCAAAACTAACCGCCACTCCCTAAAGGGAAAGCACAACACACTAGCACACACTGAAGGGAAGTGGGCCTAGAAACTACTCAATAAAAAGAACTTTTTTTTTTAAACTAGAACAGACGAACAGCGTACACTAAAAGGGGGAGGGAGGGAAAACGAATGACCACTTTCACACAGAAAGGTAAAAATAAACACAGTTACAATCCCTGATGCTCAGAGCAAGGGAGACCAGGATGCTCACTAGGATGCGGCAAACAAGATCTGGGGGAAGATAGGAGAAGGTAGTGTATTATGGGTAGGGGGAGGAGCTTTGAGCAGATGCTAGAAAATAAGTTGCCGGCTCGGATCTGATATGTATCTGAATACCCACAGGTTGCAGATAAAATGAAGTTAACTACTTCAGATTTACCGTTTTAGTTCTGACTGTAGGCAGGGCAAGAAGGTAATGTTTTGCTCTAAAAGATGCTAGTGTTGTGGCCATACATTTTTTAGATACCACTGCAGCTTTCGCATGTGCATTCTGGCTAGTGGTAGCATGAGAATGGTGGCTGCCATTAGGTCCAAGATTCGTAGAAATTACCTTGCAGTTATCTGTTGGGGCTGCATAATGGTTTTGAAGTTGGAGGACATGGAGATGACTTTGTCCTGGAGAAGAAAAGCTTTCATTATGTCTGTCGTGATCCTGCAACCCAGAAATTTTTTATCTTGTTCTGCGGTCAAGGAAGATTTGGGGAAGTTGAGGGTGAACCTCAGACTTTGAACCAGGCAAATGGTGAACTGTAAATGGATTTGCAGGGTTTCCTTGCATTCTACTAGAATAAGAATGTTGTCCAGGTAAGGGTAAACCTGAATCCCTTGTGTTCTACAATAGCCTATGGCAGATGCCAGGCATTTTGTGAACACTCTGGGAGCAGTGGACAAACCAAAGAGCAATGCTGTAAATTGAAAGTGAGAGGAGGTCCAGAAAAAGTAAGAATTTCCTGTGGGAAGATTGTATGGGGATGTGCAGATAGGCTTCTTTCAGGTAGAGTGTGGCCATGAACGCCTGGGCTGGTATAAGAGGGACTAAAGTTTGTAGGGACAACATTCTGAAGGTGGGAATCTTTAAGAATAGGTTTAGAAAGGAAAGGTCTAAAATGGTCCTCCAGGGTTCATCTTTTTTGGGGACCAGAAACAGTCTTGAGTAGAAGCCTTTTACTTCCTGCCCCGGTGAGGCAGGTTCTATTGTTCCCAGGCTCAGAAACTCTTGTAAAATCTGTGGGAAGAGGTGTCTCTGATTTCTTGGGGGGAAGGGTACACCCCTTAAGTGGGGGCCTTTCTCTTCAAGAAAGGAAGTATCTTTTTTGAACTATAGCCAGAACCCATTTATCTGTAGTGATGGTTTACCAAAAGGGAAGCCAGTGGGAAAGGTGGACAGAAAGGGGAAGGTGGGCAAAGCAGTCACACATTGTCGGATTCTCCTCTGTCTTGAAAGGGTTGTCTAGTGGGGGGCTGCGAGATAGCTGGCCTGGAAGAGGTTTGTCTTCTGGCACCTCTTCTGTGTCTGGAAGAGGGAGGTCCAGCCAAGAATGTGTTTTCTTCTGACAAATATAGTTTTTGCAGGGTAATTTCTGTAATATTTAGGATTAGGAAACACACCAAGATGCCTGATGTCTTGCAATTCCTTACTCTTTTCCTGTAGATTTTTAAAAAAAGGTCTGCTGACTGTTTACCAAAAGTACAGTTTTGTACCTACCATAAATGTAGATGTTCGAGTGTAGACACTGCTGCAGTCATTACACTTGGGTTATCCTGCCGTCAGACAGTTCCCCAGTCAGCCTGAGTTCCAAAGTCTTGGTCCGGCGTCGGTTGCTGTCGCTTCTTCCCTGACGTCAGTGCGCCAGGGGAATATAAGATGCAGCCAATGCCATTTTCTTCAGTTTTTCTTACCCCAGATGTCAGGTGCCCCCAAATAGGTAGGCCTTTCAAATTGCTAGTACAATATACAATAGAAAAGCAAACAACCATTTTTAATTACCGGCAAATACTCCCTTTAGGAAATAAGGGTAGAAGACCTAGGTACGTACCAGAAAGTAAGAGGGGAAGGAGGGAGGGTAACCTGGACTGCAGCAGTGTCTACACTCGAACATCTACATTTATGGTAGGTACAAAACTGTACTATGTTCATCATGTGACACTGCTGCAGTCATTACACTTGGGTGGAATCCCAAAGCTGAGGTAAGGAGGATGGATCTATAAGGCATTGGGGTGGCTATAAGGCCCTGCAGCACAGCAGTGGCAAAGCCAGCTCTGGATTTGGAATATAAAGGCAAATGGTAATGTTTGGTGAAGGTATGTACAGAACTCCATGTTGCTGCTTCTAAAATATCCTTGGGAGGCACTCCTCTGAGGTAGGCAGTTGAAGTGGCTGTTGCCCTGGTGGAGTGAGATCTAATGCTGCTAGGTACAGGTTTCCCATGGTGGGTATAGCAAAAACGTATACAGTGAGCTATCCATTTTGAAATAGTCTGCTTTGAAATGGCTTTTCCCTGTGCTCCTGCAGCGTATGCTACCAATAATTGCTCAGATTTTCTGAAAGCTTTGGTTTTGTCCAAGTAGAAGCATAACTGTCTGTGAATGTCCAAGGAATGTAGTAGTCTCTCCCCTTTGTTCTGTGGTTTTGGATAAAAAGTTGGCAAGTGAATAGTTTGGTTTAGAGCCAAACTTGATACTACCTTTGGCATAAACGTAGGGTTAGTTCTTAAGGACACCCTGTCCTGGTGGAAGATTAGGAAAGGTTCCACTGCCATTAGTGCCTGTAATTCTGAAACTCTTCTTGCTGATGTTATTGCCAGTAGCAGAGCAGTCTTCCAAGAGATGTATTTTAATTCTGCTGTGTTAACTGGCTCAAAAGGTGGTAAATTTAATTTTTCCAAAACAAAGTTGAGGTCCCAAGTTGGTGTAGGTGCTCTACGGGGCAGTCTCATGTTTTTAGCCCCGCTGAGGTACTGTTTGAGCAAAGGACTTGAAAAAATTGGTGGATCCGTGTTGTAATGAGCAGAAATGGCTGAGGCATGAATCTTGATGGATGAGAAGGAGAGGCCCTTGTCCAGCATCTGAGTTAAGTATTGAAGTATCTGAGGAATGTTTGGGACAAGAGGGTCACGGCTGTGTGCTTGGTTCCAGGCACAGAATCTCTTCCATTTATCCGAGTAGGCTTTCCTGGTGCTAGGCCTTCTGACCTCCAAAATGACATCCATAACAGCTTTGGGGAGAGGGAATGCTTGCTTGGTTAAGGAATTTTCCATGCAGCTAGATTTAAGGTCTTTAGTTGGCTGTGAAGTATCTGATTGTTGTGTTGTGTCAACAGCTGTGGGATTTGAGGCAAAATCCAGGGTGGTTCTTGTGCTAAGTTCTTTAAGATTGGGTACCAGTGCTAGCATGGCCAGTCTGGTGCAATCAGGATCATCTTTGGCTCTTCCTGCCTGGATTTTATGAGTACCTTTGGAAGGAGAGATAAAGGAGGGAAAGCGTATACTTGTAGTTTTTTCCAGCTGAATGAGAGGGCATCCACTTTCCATGCTTGTGGATGGTAGCTCCTTGTGCAGAATTTCTGTAGTTGGCAGTTCATTGGGGATGCAAACAGATCTATGTCTGGTTTCCCCCATTTTTGTGCTATCATTCTGAATATTTGTGGACTCAATTGCCATTCGTGAGGATCCATTCTGCTTAGGTCGTCTGCCAGTGTGTTTTTCTCTCCTGCCAGGAATTGTGCCTGCAGATGAACTTGGTAGTTTAAAGCTGTGTTCCACAAGTTCATGGCTTGTCTGCAGAGGGGGTAGGAGTGTGTGCCCCCCTTGCTTCTTTATGTACCACATAACTATGGTGTTGTCTGTCTTTAGTAGTAGTTGTCCTGGATGTAGCAGGTCCTTGAAAGATATAATTGCATTTTGTACAGCTAGCATCTCTTTCTGATTGATGTGGAGATGTCTTTGTTCTGCGGGCCACTCGCCCTGAATACATTTTCCTGCCATGTGTGCTTTCCAGGCGTAATCCGATGCATCTGTTGTCAGTGTCTGCCTGGCTGTGGTTTGAGTAAAAGGCTGTCCCTTGTTGAGGTAACAAGCTTGAGCCCACCATTGAAACTCCTGTTGTAGGCAAGGAATTAGTGGTATAACTGTTTCCAAATTTTGACAGTGTTGAGACCATACACTCTTTAGGTACCATTGTAGTTTCCTCATATGCAGTCTGGCATATGGAATTAGTAGTATGCAAGATGCCATGTAGCCCAAAGCCTGCAGAATTTTTCTTGCAGGGAGTTGGGTCTTTGTTGCCATTAAATGAAAATACTGAGTCAGTTTGTCCTTGCTTGTCTGGCGTGAGATAAGCCATCTGGGTCATTGTGTTTAAGCTGGCACCCAGGAATATTATCTGTTGTGAGGGCACCAGTTTTGATTTATATTCGTTTACTGTGTACCCCAGCAACTTAACTTTTTTACGTATGCCAGATGCTTTAGAAGAATGTCCTTGCGCTCTGCTTGGATTAGGCAGTCATCCAGGTATGGGTAAATTGGAATTCCTTTTTGCCTGCAAAATGCAATTACTGGTGCCAGGCACTTTGTGAAGACCCTGGGCGCAGTAGATAAGCCAAAGGGCAGTGCAGAGAATTGACAGTGCATTGAACCTGCTAGAAATCTGAGGTATCTTCTGCAGTTTTGTCTGATAGGGACATTCAGGTATGCCTCTTTGAGGTCCAAAGTCACGAGCCAAGCTTTCTTGACCAGCATGGGAAGAACCTGTAGTGTCAACATTTTGAATTTCGGAATATCCAGGTAAGTGTTCAGAGAAGAAAGGTCCAGAATGAGTCACCAGGCTTTGTCCTTTCTGGGAACCAGAAAGAGTCTCGAGTAAAATCCTTGTCCTTGCTCTTGTGGTGGTACCTTTTGAATAGCTCATGTTCAGGAGTGCTGTAATTTGTTTTTGAGCCTCTGCCCATTGATTTGGTGGCAGATTTGGCATTCCTCTTAACCTTGGAAGTGTGTGGAAGTGGAACCTGTAACCTTGAGATATGATGTTGAGAACCCATTTGTCTTTGGTGATGAAAAGCCAATTGTGATGGAAAAGAGCCAGTTTTCCTCCTAAGGGGGCTGCCAAGAGAGAGCTGTTTGGCAGCTGTAGTGGGAAGTCATTGAGACTGTTTTTTTTATAAGGTTGAGGTCTGTCTTCCCCTTCTTTCTGACCTGGTGTACCCCATTGTCGAAGTCTGTAAGGGCCTTGTGTCTGACCTCTACCTCTTGGACGTCTATATCTGCCCCTTTGAGGTCTGTCTGTGGCTGGAAAGGACCAATTTTTTGTTGGCCAATTTCTGCTAAAACGAGGAGGTTGAACCTTTAAGAAATCTTTGACCATTTGCATAGATTTTGCCTTATCTTCCATCTTTTTTAATACCTCCTCTGCCTTAACTCCAAACAACACATCCCGCTGCAAGCATCCAGTAATTTGGCCTTAACATGATCTGGTAGCGTATGTTCTTTTAACCAAGCATGCCTTCTAATGACAGAGCCTGTAACTGCTGCTCTACAGGAGGCCTCTAAGGAATCAAAACCACATTGCCAAGTACGTTTTCCCACTTGTTCAGCTGCATGCAATAAATCCTGCATTTCTTTCAAATTAGGAGGACCTGAATCTGGAAGCATCTTTTGTTTCAACTGAGACATTAAAAATTGCTGATATTTTAGCATATGAAACTGGCAATTCAAGGCTCTCATGGCTAAAGTTGCAGATGTATAAATTTTCTTGCCCCATCTGTCTAATGCTCTGGAATCTCTGTCAGAGGGGACTGGGTTTTTAGCTGATGAGGCCTTAATCCCTTTGGGTCCCTGAGAAATAGTTTCAGGGTCAGCAACAGGGCTTTTGTATAGAAATGTGTAAGAGTCAGGGACTCTGTAATATCTATCTGGCTTAACTGGGGCTGGTGGTAAGGAGTCAGGGTTTAAGCTGGATTCAGTGTATACATCATCCACACTATCCAACACTGGCGGAATAGCAAGGGGTCTGTGTTGAGGCAATAAAAGGAAGTCTCTGAGCCTTTTCTTGGATTCTGAGTAATCCTGGCCTTCCCAGTGGAAATGCTCCCTCATGGTATGTAAGATCTCCCCAAAGGAGTAGTCCTCAAGCGGAGAGGCTGATGGAATTAATTCCTCAGCATCAGAATCCTCATAAGGGGGTAAGGAATACCATAGGTCTGAGGATGAGTCAGAGGAAATGGACACCTGGTCTGAAGATTCATAGTCTGCATCTTGTCTTGGCCTTTTATCTGGAGGGGGTTGGGACCCTCTGATCAGGGTGATTAGGTCTTCGGCCATTTTTAGCATTTGTTTCTTAGACATGGAAGCCTGCCCTGGAGATTGCTGTGTCTGTTTCTTTGATTTTAAGGGAGGCTTAGACTTAACAGAGGGTTTAATGGTTAACTGGGTAAATCTGAAAACACCCTCTGAAGCTGTGGATTGTTCAGCTACTTCGGTTCCCTCTGTAGGATTAAGTTCAGTAATCTGAATATCAAAAGCGTCCGAAGGCCCAGCCAGCTCCACGTGGGAGTCGGAGGCAGTCTGTGGTTCTATTGAAGCGGTCGTCAGGGGCTGCGTAGGCGCCTCGCTGAAAACCGGAGAACCGGCGACCGGCGTAGAAGAGGCCTCATCGTCAGTCTCGGGCCTCGGATGCCTGTCCTTGTGCTTTTTATGAATTCCGGTCGTTGGAAGTTCCGACGGCATGATGTAATTAAATTTTCTGCTAAAATAATGTCGGGCAAAATCAAACCGACGTTTAATAGTGCGCTTGTTAAACCTAGCACAAAACCGACAACCAGTGACATCGTAGTCTGGGCCTAGGCATGGGATATAGTAGGAGTGGAAATTCTTATGAGGTATTTGCTTCCCACAAGAAATACAATTATTAACTTTTACTGACATCAGTCTGAGGCAAGAAAAAGTTTCCCCAACGGGGTACTTAGCTTTTTAGAAGACTTTGGTTCTGGATTCAGAATGAAAATCTCAGGAGTTGGCCGACCGGCACTGGCGAACTGCTTCTGCTTCGGGCACCGCACGGCAAGAAAGACTGGAGAAAATGGCGTTGCTGCATCTTATATCCCCCTGGCGCACTGACGTCAGGGAAGAAGCGACAGCAACAGACGCTGGACCAAGACTTTGGAACTCAGGCCGACTGGGGAACCGCTTGATAGCAGGATAACCCAAGTGTAATGACTGCAGCAGTGTCACACAAACATCAATAAGTTAGGGTCTAGAGGAGCATCTATGATTTTAGACTTTAAGTCCTCTGTTAAGTGTTGTAGACATACCCACGAATCTAGAATAGTTGTGTAAAATCTTATCATAACCACAGATGTCTTTCTCTTCCATGTTGCAGTATTCATACTGTGGGATTTTCCACCTCAGGCGACTCTTCAGCTCCTATACAAAAGCTTAAGCCTGGCTGCTGTAGGTGTGCGTGACATCACACGCAGGGCCATAAACCAGGGATCATAAATGTGACATCTACACGCACAGACCTCAGAACTTGAAGCCCAGGATAAGGTGTACAAAAGAACAGGTTGAGGCTAAGAAGCAAATGTCCCTGAAGGGTCGCACAGATTAGCCTGTAGGGAGTGAATACAGAGGTCAAAAGACCAACCATCCAATGGAGCTAGGAAAAAGGGGGTATATGGAGGGGGGGGGATGGAATACTGCAACATGCAAGAGAAGGACATCTATGGTTATGCTAAGATTTTACACAACTATTCTATGTCCTTCTATTACTATGTTGCAGTATTCATACTGTGGGAGAGTACCACAGCTTAGAAGGAGTGAAGGGAGAGGGTAGAGAATTCCAAGAATCCCTTCAGGATTGCCCTGGCAAATCCTGCTCTGACCCTGGAGACCTGGTCTAGCTTGTAGTGTTTTGTGAAAGTGTGAACTGTAGACCAGGTAGCTGCTTCCATGATGGAGGCTGTATCCAACCTTCTAAGAAAGGCTATGGAGGTAGCTATGCCTCTCGTGGAATGAGCCCTAACTCCTTGATGCAATTGTTTGCCATGATGCGAGTAGCAGAAGACAATGGATTTCTTAATCCAACAGGAAATGGTTTGTTTGGAGACTGCCTTACCCAGAGCCCTGGGGTGGTAGGACATGATGAGTTGGTCAGATTTTCTGAAGGACTTAGTTTTGTCTAAGTAGAATCTCAGCTGCCTGTGCACATCTAGGGAATGAAGGATCCTCTCTGCAGTATTAGTTGGAGAGGGGAAGAAGCTAGGCAAGTGAATGGACTGGTTTAAGGATAGTTCGTTCACCACTTTGGGCATGAAGAAAGGGTTTGTGCACAGGGTCACCCTGTCATTGTGGAAAGTGGTGTAAGGAGGACAGGCCATGAAGGCCTGTAGTTCAGACACTCTTCTGGTGGAGGTAATGGCCACTAAAAGAATGGTTTTCCATGTGCACATCTGTAGAGAAGCTGGCTGGCTCAAAAGGAAGTAAGGTGATTTTTCCAGCATGAAATTGAGGTCCCAGGGAGGAGGGATGGGTTTTCCTGGTGGTCTGATACGCAAGACCCCTCTCAGGAAAAGTTTTAATGGTCAGTCTGGAAAGAAGTGGTGGCTGTAAAGGCAAGGAAGCTGAAATGGCAGAAAGGTGGACTTTCACCGAAGAATATGCTAGTCCTTCCTTAATGAGCTTGCATATACAGCTAAAGACAAGTGAGGGATCCGCCTGAAAAGGGTCCATGTCCTTAAGGGAACACCATTTTGAGACTCTCTGGCATTTAGATAAATAGTTTTTCTTAGTAGTTGGTTTCCTGGTCTCCCTCAGGACTGATAGCACGTCCTCCGAGTAATGTTGTCTAAAAGGGGATCAGAAGTTTTTCACCCAAAGAGTTAGATGCAGCAAAAACAGCTGGGAGTAAATGAGAGATCCTTTTGTTGTGTGAGTAGGTCCATCTTGTGGGGAAACTTGTGGTGATTGCCCTTGGCTAGGGAGAGAAGAAGGGGGAACCAGTATTGCCTTAACCAATAGGGAGTCACCAGCAAGATTTTTGGTTGGTCCTTCTTGATCTTTAGTAGGACCTTTTGTATTAGAGGAAAGGTGTACAGGAACATTACCTTCTATGGAAAGCTGAAGGCATTCACCCTCCAGACTAGTGGAGCGTGATCCCTTGTGCAGAATTTGTTTAGTTGTCTGTTCTAGGGGGAGGCAAATAGATCCACTTGAGGTGTGCCCCACTGGTGGATGATGTCTAAGAAGGTGTCCCTGTGCAACATCCATTTGTGTTTTTGAGAGGATGTTCTGCTGAGCAAGTCTGCTCGTTTGTTTTGCTGAGAGGGGATGTAAGAGGCCTGCAGGAAAAAGTTGTGATTGGCTGCTAGATCCCAGATTTGTAGGTTTATCCAGCATAACTGCTATACATTTGTCCCTCCTTGTTTGTTGAGGTACCACATGACAGTTGTGTTTGTCTGTCACAATGTGGAGCAGCCCTGGTTGCAAGATGGGAAAGAAGCTAAAGGGGGATCTACTGCAACCAAACTCAAGAGTAAGTAAGAGAAAAAATCCGCAATGGGGTGCTTATCTTTAGAAGTCTTTGGTCGCAGCTGTGAAGCAGTCGAAGTAACGTCGTCTGCAGCTGAAAGGTTCTGAGGTCTGCGCGTGCAGACATCACATTTATGGTCTCTGGTTTATGGCCCTGTGTGTGATGTCCCATGCACTTACAGCAGCCAGGCTTAAGCTTCTGTATAGGAGCCAAAGTCAGGTCACCTGAGGCAGAAAATCCCAAAGTATGAATACTGCAACATAGGAATAGAAGGACATCTTCTAAGTACAGAGGCAGAGGCTGCAGACAATCCAGAGGCCTCTGCAGCAAAATAACTACAGCTAATGGAATGTCTGGCTACTTGGGCAGCCAGAGAGAGTTTAGATGCTATGTCAGATTTAGTGTGGCAGTCTGGAGTAGCCAGCAGAGTAGAGGCTTGAGAGACAAGGTTCAGAGCATATCTGGTCATATGGGTTTGACAGTTAATGGCTCTGAAGGCCAATGTGGAAGACGTGCAAACCTGCTTTCCAATTCTATTCATAGTTTTACTGTCCTTGTCTGTAGGTAGAAGAGAAGCAGACGGAATCAGTCTGGATTGTTTATCTGGTAATACTGCAATCACAGCAGGGTCTTCCAGGGGTGGTTTGACTAGAAATTTCTGGTCATCCGGCACTTTGTAGAAGCAATCTGGCTTCTTAGGAGCAGGGGGATGAGAGTCTGTGGTCTTTGACGCTGAGGAAAAGGCATCTAAAATAAGCAGGGATGACAGGAGGAATGGCAGAAGGGAGGGAGATTCTACTTGTAGCAATTCGAAATTCCTTTTTTGAGTATCAGACATTTGTGAGGTGTCCCATTTGAAGTATTCCTTCATTTTGGTTATGGTATCTCCAAAGGTGATATCTTCTAGAGGGGAGTCCCCTTCGATGGATTCATCTGGGGAGTAATAGTCTTGAGGAGAGGCTATTTGGGAGGTATACGAGATTGATTCATCTGAAGATGAATAATAAGCCTCTTGCTCTTCTTCCCTGTCTTGTGAAGTGGGCGGTGGAAGAGAGGAGACGGAAGCAGGCCTAGGGCTGAGGAGAGGAAGGGTAGATGGAGAAGAGGCTGTGGACCTAAGGGCCATGAAGGCCTGCATCAAAGATGAGGTGAAAGACTGCCAATCAGGTAGGCCTTCAGTGGGTGTAGCCAGATGTTTGGTTTTCTGTTTCTTTTTTAATGGAGTAGTCTTAGGCAAAGGCCTGGAATCGGGTGCATGGCTAAGGGTGGCTGTGTTGGGAAGAGGGATCCCAGTTGGAGGCTCGGCTGTGTCTGGTTCCCCCTCGACCTCGGCTGTAGCCGATGTCTGAGTAAGTTCTGTGGATGCACTAGTCATCAACTGAAAAGTGGCTTCCTCGAAGGTTGACGAAGTATACGGATCTGACAGACGTCCTTCAACTCCTAAATCAGCAGCTGGCAGGGCGTCCGAATCTGGAGAGAAAGTGGAAGTCAGCCTAGGAATCTTGGCCTTCTTCCACAAAGGTTCAGTCGGAGCTTCCAAAACAGGATCCATCCTTAGCGTTAATTTTTTAAGTTGCTGATTTTCTAGATATAGATTGAGAGCAGCGAGATGGCTGCGTATGGTTTTAGGAACGAAGGATTGACAGATCGAGCAATCGGTATGGTCGTGCCCTCGGCTTAGGCAAAACATGCAGCGGTCGTGCATATCTCTATGTGGTATTTGGCGCCCGCATTGGCAGTTACCCTGTTTAGCTGACATTGGCTAAAGGTTACTACAACAAACCAAGCTTTAGCTACAAGTCAAAGAAGAAAAAACCCCCACAGGGTACTTAACTTTTAAACGTCTTGCGGTGAAGGAGCGAAGCACACAATGTGACAGTCTGCGGCTGAAAAGTTCTGCGGTCTGTGCATGCAAACATCACATTTAAGGCCCCTGGGTTTACGGCCCTACGTGTGACATCCCATGCAACTACAGCAGACAAGCTGAAGCTTTTGTATAGGAGCTGACGTACAGGTCACCTGAGGTGGGAAATCCCACACCAAGAATGCTGCAAAACAGGAAAAGAATGGCATCAACAGTCTTCCTAGTACAATGTTGTAAGGAAGCTGAAGAAGCAAGCTCAAAAGAAGCCAGAGTCAAATTTTCAAAGAGAAAACTGAGGTGCTAGGAATAAGCTTCCTGGGAGGACTGATATGAAAGATGTCTAAGAAACTGCTTTACCTCAAATTTACAGGCCAGAGGATGAGTCAAAGGCAGACAAGCAGAAACTGCTAACAGGTGAGCTTTAACTGAAGAATATGCCAACCCATCATGGAGCAGATCACAAAAATAAGAGACAACCAGAGGAACCTCCACAGATGGAGGATCCTTATGGTGAGAGATACCAGAAAAAAAAAAGTCACTTCTATTTGGACATATACGATTTCATGGTAGTTTGGTTTCCTGGCCTCCTTTAGAGCCTGAAGCACATCCTTAGAAAACAGCTGCCTTAAAGGGATCAAAACCCTATCATCTACAGCACAGCAACATTTGAAGAGTGGACAAGTGAGGATGGATAAGAGATCCCTTGTCTTGAGTGAGATGATCCACCCTGTGTGGTAACTTGTGGTAACTGCCCCTGACCAAGAGAAAAAGAGGGGGAACCAATAATGTCTATGCTAAAGGGAGTCACTAGCAAGACTGTGGGGGAAGTCCTGCCTCATCTTGTGCAGAACTTATGTTAACAAAGGAAGTGAAGGGAAGGCATACAAAAAGATCTCCTTCCAAGGAAAAGACAGGGCCGTGCACCTTCCAAGCCAGAGCACTCAAGACTCTGGAAAAGGAGAGAGAGAATTGTCTGTTCAGAGTTGAGGCAAAAACATCTACCTGTGAAATACTCCACTGATGGGTAATGTCCAGGAACACATCTCTGTGAAGAATCCATTCATGAGCTTATGTGCTGGACTTGGTCACAGTGTCTGCCACTAGACTGTGCTTCGAGTGAACGTAAGCTGCTTGAACAGTCACTTGATACTGAATAGATAGATCCCAGACCTGAAGAGCTAAGTCTGCAAATATGATGGGCGTGCTGACACCAGAGATTCCCTAGGTACCACTGCAATTTTCTCATGTGTAGCCTAGCAAGGGGTACCGAGCAGGATGCAGGAGGCCATGTATCCCAGGGCTTGCAGGATTTTTCTAGCAGTGAGGTGGGTCTTGTGTGCCAGCTGGGTGAAGTAAGACTGTAGGAAGGCCTGCTTCAGGGGTGGGTGGGCATTTGTGCGGAGTTGTCTAGAAGGGTGCCCAGGAAGGTAATCCTTAGTGTGGGCTGTAGATGGGACTTTTCCCGGTTGATGACGAAGCTCAGAGAGATTAGTAGGATTTGCAAAAAGGAGAGGTCCTGCAGGTGTTTTTCCTTAGTTTCTGCCTGTATGAGGCAGGTGTCATGATAGGGATAAATGTGTACGTCTTTTTGTCTTCAAAATGCAATGACTGGAGCCAGCCACTTGGTAAAGACTCTGGTAGCAGTGGATAAGCCAAAGGGCAGAGCAGAGAACTGAAAGTGTTGGGACCCTGCTCCCTGTGGTCTTGTCTGTGAAAACTTTGAGGGGCCCAGGATGAAAAAGGGAATGAAAAGCTTGAAAAGCAATAAGCAAAGCCCTCATCTCCTTTATACTGATGTGGTCTGACCTTTGACGGGAAGGTCAGAGATTCTGAAACTTGAGGGGGCCACAGGAAGGACCCCAACCAATGTCTGAGGAATCTGTAAACAGCTCCTGAGTTGCAACTGGAGCTTGAAAAGGAAACCCTAGGTTGAGTGAAAGTTGAAGAATCCACCATTGAAGCTTGAGACAGGGAAGAAAAGGTACCAGGAAGTCCAGAGGGTGACAATATTGAAGCCACATCCTCACATGAAGCCTGGTGAGAGGGAGCATGTGAATGGTGGAAGTCATGAACCCGAGAACCCTGAGAAATTCTCTGGCTGTGACAGATGCCACAGAAAGAACAGACTAGAAAAAGGCAATAAGACAAAGTCTTAGAAGCAGGCAGAGATGCCAGCATGGGAAATATCTGAAGTCTGCAGTCAAAGAAAATATGATCCTGGGAACTGATTTCTGGATGTTATGGAAAACTCCAGATTCTAACAGGGAAGTAGTAAACGATATACTGAAGCAGAGTGTTGGGGGAAGGAGCTGGAATAAACAGGCTGTCTAGAAAGGAAAAAGATACGAATACCTCAAGTCCTGCAAAAAGCAATGACAGGTGCGAGGAATTTGAACACCCTTGGGGCAGTAGAGAGGCCAAAGGTCAAAGCAAAGAAAGTACAGTTGTGTACACTTACCATAAGTGTAGAAGTTAGTGTGTATTCACTGCTGCAGTCATCACTTGTGGGTTATCCCTGCTGGGTAGCCCTTGGCCAGCCTGAATACCAGAGTAAAGGATTTCCTTCCTGCATTGGTTGTTGAGACCGTGACTGACGTCAAGTCGTCAGGGCTATAAAGGGTGACAGCCACCACCATTACATCAGTTTTTCTTGCCCCCTAGTAGTTAACAGCCCCTAAGAGGATACAGAAAAATGGGGGAAGGTGGGAGGGAAACAGGACTGCAACAGTGAATACACTCGAACATTTACATTTATGGTAAATGTACACACCTGTACTACTTCGTGTTTCACTGTTACAGTCATCACTTGTGGGAAGATTCCAAAAGCTGAGGAAGGGGTGGAGGCATGTTATATATAGGTTATGGGGATGCTAGCACACCTTGCAGGATTGCAGATGCAAATCCTGCCCTGATTTTGGAGAATGTAGCCAGGTGGTAGTGCTTAGTGAAAGTGTGGATAGATGTCCATGTAGCAGCCTCCAGGATATCCTTGGTAGGAACCCCTCTCAAGAAGGTTGTGGAAGTAAAGGCTGCTCTAGTGGAGTGAGACCTGATGGACTTAGGAGGGCTCTTTCCATGGAAGGCATAGCAGAAATGTATGCAATGAGAGCTTAGTAATAGGTTTCCCCTCTGTCCCAGGGGCGAACAAAACCAGGAGCTGGCCAGTTTTTGACTGATTTGGTCCTGTGAAGGTAAAATCTCAGTTGTCTGTGTACGTCCAGGGTATGCAGAATTATTTCTCCTTTACTGGTAGGTTTAAGGAAGAAACTAGGTAGGTAAATGGTATGGTTGAGGGTCACCTCAGACTACCTTAGGCATAAAGGTGGGGTTGGTTCTCAGAGAGACCCTGTCAGCGTGGAAGATGATGAAGGGCTCAGTGCCCATTAGGGCCTGGAGCTCAGATATCCTCCTGGCAGAAAGTGATGGCTAGCAATAGAGCAGTTTTCTAAGAGAGGTACTTGAGATCTGCTGAGGATGCTGGTTCAAAAGGGGTTGGAGTCAACTTTTCCAAAACAAAGTTCAGATCCCAAGCTGGTGCAGGTGGCCTTCTAGGCAGTCTGATGTGAGCTTCACCTCTGAGGAACTATTTTAAGAGGTGCTGAGGGAACAAGGGCTGCTTCGCCTGGACACAGGCTGAGATAGCTGAAGCATGAGTCATGATAGAGGAGTAGGGCAACCTCTTTTCTAGAAGCTCTGCCAGGTAGTCCAGAACCAGAGTTAGAGAGGCATTGGTGCTGTATGCGCCTCTGCTGCTGCACCAGCAGGTGAACCTTTTCCATTTTGCTGAATAAGATTTTCTGGTGCTCGGTCTACGGGCCTTCTTAATAATGTCTAATGCTTGCTTGCTGAGAGCTGCAGTGTTATCTGCTTTTGAGGAATCAAACATGCGGTTACCTTGAGATTCGCTAGACCTGGGTGCAGTAGCTTCCCTCTCTTTTGCATGAGAAGTTCTGTGGAGGGGGTAAGGAGGATGGGAGGGTACCTACTCAGACTGAGCAGCATAGGGTACCAGTGCTGCCTTGGCCAGTCTGGAGAAATTAGGATGGCCCTTGGCTCTTCCTCTCTGATCTTGAGCAGCAACCTGGGTATCAGAGGCAGTGGTGGGAAAGTGTACACAAACAGGCTGCCTCAATGAAAGGAGAGGGCGTCCACCCTGCAAGCTTCTGGGTGAAACCTCTCGTGCAAAATTTTGTTCGCTGACAGTTCTGGTAGCTTGCAAAAAGGTCTATGTCTGGTTTCCCCCAGATATGACTGATGTGAAGGAAGGTCTTCCTGTGCAACTGCCACTCGTGTGGATTCAGGAGCTGTCTGCTTAATTGGTCTGCCAGGGTGTTTTGTTTCGCTGGAAGGTATTGTGCTATCAGGTGCAATCTCAGGTTTGAGGCTGACTGCCAGATTTTCATAGCTAAGAGACAGAGGGGGTAAAAATGGGTGCCCCCTTGCTTGCTGATGTTACCACATGACAGTTGTGTTGTCTGTCTTGATTAAAAAGAATTCTGGTGACAAATGTTCTTGGAAAGTTAGAATTGCTCTGTGCACTGCTAGCATTTCTTTCAGGTTGATATGGAGACCCTGAACCTCCTGTTCCCAAAGGGCCTGAGTTTGCAGTGTTCCTTTGTGAGGTCCCCAGGCAATGTCCGAGGTGTCTGTGGTTATGGTTTGGTCGTGTGCCTCAAGGACAAAAGGGAGACCTTTGTTTAGGTTGCAAGCCTCGGCCCACCATAGGAACTCCTTCCCCAGCCAAGGAATCAGGGGGAGTTGATGTTCCAGTGACTGGGTGTGCTGACACCAGAGATTCCCTAGGCACCACTGCAATTTTCTCATGTGTAGCCTAGCAAGGGGTACCCAGCAGGATGCAGGAGGCCAAGTATCCCAGGGCTTGCAGGATTTTTCTGGCAGTGAGGTGGGTCTTGTGTGCCAGCTGGGTGAAGTAAGACTGTAGGAAGGCCTGCTTCGGGGGGGGGGGGGGCATTTGTGCTGGGGTGTCTAGAAGGGTGCCCAGGAAGGTAATCCTTAGTGTGGGCTGTAGATGGGACTTTTCCCGGTTGATGGCGAAGCTCAGAGAGGTTAGTAGGGTTTGCACAAAGGAGAGGTCCTGCAGGTGTTTTTCCTTAGTTTCTGCCTGTATGAGGCAGTTGTCATGATAGGGATAAATGTGTACGTCCTTTTGTCTTCAAAATGTAATGGCTGGAGCCAGCCACTTGGTAAAGACTCTGGTAGCAGTGGATAAGCCAAAGGGCAGAGCAGAGAACTGAAAGTGTTGGGACCCTGCTCTGAACCTTGGGCAACTCCTGCAGGACTGTCTGATAGAGATATGCAGGTAGGCATCCTTCAGCTCTAGGGTCACTAGCCAGGCTTGTGGCAAGAGTACAGTTAGTACTTTTTGTAGAGTCAGCATCTTGAATTTTGGAACCAGGAGGACAGATTCAGAGTGGAGAGGTCTAGGATAGGGTGCCAGGTGCCCTCTCTTCTGGGAACCAGAACAGTCGAATAACATCCTTTTCCGCTCTGTTCCTTTGGCACAGGCTCTACAGAACCCTGGGAATAAATCTTTCTGATCTGATGAATAGCTTCTTTTCTCTGATTTGCAGGGATGTCTGGGCAACCTGACCTTTTTGGTTTCTCTGACATAAAAAATGTACCCGGTGGTAATAATTTTTAGGACCCATAGATCTGAGGTGATGGCCTGCCAGTTTTCTAGGAATAGGGTAAGTCTTCCTCCTAGCCTGTTGGGTTACCTGAGGGGCAGAGGGGAGGGTACAGAGTCATTGAGACTCCTGGGAGAAGGGAGTTGGTTTAGAACTCCCTTGCCTAGGAGCAGCAGTTGACCACTGCCTGGGTCTTTGTTGGCTATGGGAATGATGCTTAGGGGTATTGTCTCTGTCCTTTTCTCTGGACTGGTTTTGTCTGAGAGGGGAAAGGACCAGCGTTTAGTGGGGAAGTTCTGCTGAACCTGGAAGGTTGCACCTGTAAGAAGTCCTTGGCAGTTTGCATGGACTTGGCTTTGTCCTCCATTTCCTTAATGACCTCCTCCGTTTCCTTAATGACCTCCTCTGCTTTAGGACCAAACAACTGGTCTTTATCTAAGGAGGCGTCTAGCAGTTTGGATTTTACCTGGTCAGGCATACCTTCTGATTACTGAGCCTATGACTGCAGCCCTAGTAGAAGCTTCTAAGCATCAAAACCACAATGCAAGGAGTGTTTGGCTACCGGAGAGCTAGATTGTATGAAGTCTGTTAATTTTCTGGTAGTACTATTGTCAGGAATGGACGATAACTTCTGTTTAATCAGTTCAAGGACATTTTACTGGAATGTGAGCATATGGAATTGACAGTTTAGTGCTCTTAAAGCTAAAGTGGCTGAAGTGTATACCTTTTTCCCCATTCTGTCTAAAGCTCTGCTTTGTCACCTGGAATGGGATTTCTAGATGAGCTTGCCCTAGCTCCCTTGGGGCTTTGAGTTATGACTTTGGGGGCTGCTTGAAATGATATTTGTGGGTGTCTTACACCCTGTAATATCCATCTGGTTTTCTGGGTGCTGGGGGGGGGGGGTCTGGTGAAAGGGCACATTCTATAAAAACATCCTCCACTACATCCAGAATAGGCAGAATGGCCAGAGGTATATGCTGGGGCAGGAGAAGGAACTCTTTGTCTCTTCTTAGACTGAGGGTAATCTTGGGCCTCCCATTGAAAGTGTTCTTTGAGAGAATTTAAGGTTTCCCCAAAAGAAAGGTCCTCGAGTGGGGGGGGGGGGGTGGAATGGGGTCATCAGCATCGGAGTCCTCAAATGCTGCAAAGGGCTGGTCTTCCATATCTGCCTCCTCAAGGACAGATTCTTCTGATTCCTGGTCAGAGGGCGCCTCAGGGGAGGCGTCCCTTTTTCTTTTGGCTGGGGTGGGAGGATGGTGCTGGCTTCCCCTAATAAGAGCCATCAAATCTTATAACATTCTGTACAGTTGCTGCGACTGAGGAGCAGGCTGGCTAGGTTTAGGTTGGTGGCTGGGTCCTTCAGAAGGGATTTTTTGGAAATAGTTTTAGGCTTGGGCCTGGATGGATCAGTAGTCTTATACAAAGTGAGTTTAACCAGTGGGGTTGTCGGTTTGAGTCTGGCTTCGATAATCAGTGAAGTCTCAGTGGAAGCCGGTGCCTGCAAAGTGGCTCTGGACCCAACTGCATGAGGAAGAAGTGACATAATGGCAAAGGGAGGTGGATCTGGTAGTGTACCGGACTCCGAACGGGTGTCGATAGAGGCCTGCAATGGTTTCTCGGGTGGTGTCAGGGGCAGCGAAGTCGCCTCATTGAGTTCAGCTGTAGCACTGAGTTGAAAAATACCAGACTTTTAACCTGAGTCGCCATAGGGCTTGACTTTTAGAGGCCTATCTCTACCGCTACCCTTTTCTTTTTTTTTTTTCTACGCAAGTCAGTAGCCGGTTGACAGACTGTTGCCATATCGTGTTGAGAAAAAGACTCATTAAAATGCCTAGCTACAATTTCTGCTCTTCTTCATATGGTTCTAGAATTGAACAGGGCACAGAACCAGCACCCTGGGACGTCGTGGTCTGGGCCTAAACAAGTGACGCAGAGAGAATGGAAGCCTCTGTGTGGGATCTGCTTTCCACAGCTGAGACAATTACTAACTTTCTCTGACATCGGTTAAAAGCAAGAAAATGATCACCAATGGGGTACTTAGCTTTAGACTGTTTTCCTCACTCTGGCAATGGCCGACTGACACACTCGCAAAAATGCTTCTGCTTCGGGCTCCACGGCAAGAAAGACTGATGTAATGGTATCGGCTGTCACCCTTTATAGCCCTGATGACCTGACGTCACCCACTGTCTCTGAACAGCTGACTAAGGAGGGAAATCCTTTACTCTAATATTCAGGTCGGCCGAGGGCTACCCAGCAGGTGTAACCAACAAGTGATGACTGCAACACTGGAACACGAAGAACATCTGAAAATGCAAGGAACAGACAGAGAAACAAACATTTCCTGAAGATAGGATGGATGGGGATGTGAAAGAAGGCATTCTTAAGATCTAGAGATACCAAAAAGGCCTAGAGTAGAAGAGGAGGGAATAATGTCTGCAGAGGTAGTATCCAAAAGGAATGAATCTTGAGAAAGGTGTTCAGCTGGGAAAATCAAGAATTGGTCTCCTAAGTACCCTCCTTTTGTAGGACCAGAAACATGCTGGAATAAAATCCCTTCACTACCTGGGCAGGTGGCATGGCTTAAATGGTGACCTGGGCCAAAAGAAAGTGAAGAATGTCTGGGAAATGAGAAAGTTGTTCCTGAGGAGGTTTAGGAATGCCTGAAAAGGAAGGAAGGGATTTCCAAACCATGAAATATCTCTGAAGGATAATGGACAGAACCCAAGAGTCTGAAGTGATCTGTAGCCAATTTAAAAAAAGACAGGGCTAGACAGAGGAACAAGGGAACCTAAGAGCAGGAGGAAGCAAACTGTCAAACAGAACCAGGTTTATCCTTGAAAGCAGGTTTCTGGGAAGCAGGGGTCCGAGCAGACTTAGCAGGAGGCACATACCTAGAACCCTTCTCGCATTTAGCAGGATGGCAAGACTGCCTATGAACAAAAGCAGACTTAAGTGAGATACATCCTCTGAAATTTTGGTATAGCAGAAACAAAAATATGTTTCAGCTCCTGCAAGGGTTCACCCTTGTCCTGGAGAAACTTAAAAAGTTCAGCTGCAGCAGACCCCAAATTTTTTTTTTTTTATTATACAATGGAGCGTGCAAAAGTCTGGCCATAATGTAATCAGGCAAAGCCTGAAGACGAAGCTAGGAATAATGCTTTATAACTGAAGCAAAGGCAGCAGCCATGGAAGAGACATCAGCTGCATTTAAGTGAGTGGTGGGCAGCTTGAGAAGTAGGCCAGCAGGGAAAGGCCTGAAACCTTTCCTCAGAGTCAGGAAGATCAGAAACTACCCTTAAACACCTGAGAACGGAGTGCCAAACCATACCTGGTCGTGTGAGTCTGGTAGTTAATGGCACTAAAAGATAAACTAGCAACAGTGTAAACATTTTTGCCCAGCCTTTCCACAGCCCTACTATCCTTACCAGAAAGCAACAGCTTGGTAAAGGGCAAAACTTGGATATCTTATCAGAGGAGACCAACAATACATAACTGTCAAGAAGGACATTTATAAAGAAATTTGGTATCCTCGGGTACTTTATAGAATCTACCTGGCTTCTCAGGTGCAGGGAGCTGAAAGTCAGGGCCTACAGACAATGCTAAAAATGTATTCGGGAAGGCAGTCAGAACAGGAGGAACAGCAGATGGCTTAGGGGACTCCATCTGTAGTAGCTCATAAAACATATTTTATGAATCTCAGAGACTTGAGAACAATCTCACTTAAAATAATCCATCATAGGGACAATGGTATCCCTAAAAGGAAAGTTCCTCTGTGAGGAATTTGGAATTATGAAGTCCTCCTCCTCTGAACCATAGTTCAAGGGGGAAGGGATTTGGAAAGAGTAAGCCAAAGATTCATCCAGAGTCTAGGTCCTCACCTGAGGAATCCATTTCCCTAGGCCGCTTTAGTGGACTGAAAGACCATGGAGGAGCAGGCACAGGGACCCCTTGAGGAGGCTTCAAGGCCATCAAAGAATTAAAAAAAAAAAAAAATGAAGTGAAATCCTGATATTCACGTTTGGTATCCTTAAAAGGGGAAATATGCAGTTTTTTTTTTATTCTTCTTTTGAGGTACGTCCGCGCGAAATACCCATGGAGGATGAGACCCACGACGATACTAAATAATGGTTGTAGGAATCTCCTTCCTAACCAAGATATGAAGAATCCCCCCTCAGTCTTTCAGATATAATAAGCAGAGACGGCTCCCCCCCAATGAAAGACATAAAAATTTGAAAAGTCTAGTAAGAAAACAAAAACAGAGTGCCCCAAGCTTTGCTATGTTCTCTTCACCAATTTATTCCAATAACAAATAAAAACATACCATAAAACAAAGCTCCGTTGATCAGTAACATTGTTTTCAAGTCCAAGAGCGTTCTTGTAAACGCAAAACCACTGATAATCCAGGATAGTCAGCATTACTGTTTTTTTAAACAATCAGAGCAATTCTTTTAAAAGCAAGCATTTGTAACCTGTAGTGCTGTTTAAGTTCAAAGTCCAAAGCAATTCTTGTAAAAACAAAGCATCAGTGACCAAAAAAAAGTGTAAATCCTAGCGCTTTCGTCTTTCTGCTTCAGAGACTTTTTCAAAGATATTTTAAACTAGTTTACTTCCCTGTTTTTATTTCAAGTCCACAGTCATGTGATGCAAAAGGCAGGCCCATTTAAAGGGATAAAATGCATTCTACATATCCCTTTCTTTCCATCCTAACCAATTCTTGTAAGAAACCTTTAATAAAACCACATTAATATCAATCCATATAGAAACCATATAGTCTAAAAAAATGTATATTATAATTTGTGGCGCACACACACACACACACACACACACACATATAGATACATGTCCTTTTTCAACGGAGGCCCAAGGAGAAAAGCTCCAACATACCTAGGTTCATAGGTAGGTACTAGGCTATTGGCCCTAGGGCCTATACAAGCCTAGCCAAAAAGGTACCCTAGCGTTTGCAACCCAAGAAAATTATCTAAAAAACAGATTTATTATACATCTTCAGGACAGTTACAAAATCAGTTTCAGATAAGCAAGTTATACAATCTCTCTTAATTAGTATTACGTATTGATGTGGACTAACAAGTTAAGTCACGACTTGGGTTGCAAGTAGGAAATGTTAGAGACAATTATAGAGAAGGAGCTAGTCAGGATTTAAACAGGGTCATAACCAATGTATTTTAAAATACTGCTTGAGATTCTTTTTAAATAGAGCTAGAGAGGGTTCAAAACTAAGGTCAGTGGGGAGAGAGTTCCAGATTTTACCAACAGATTTGGCAAACAGAGTTTTCAGCTGAGTTGTTGGAAATGAATGTCTGAATCAGCAGTTTGTTAGATGAGCGAAGTGGCCTGGGGTTACTATGGAGGTGGATATTTTTAAGTGCAGGCATATTTTTGGGTTGATAGAGAACTTTGTGTACCACTATAAGCTGGTTGTACCGGAGAAGGCTATGTAGTTCAAGCCACTCAAGATGCTTTATGACAGTGGTGCATCAGGGCATGCTAGTGGCAAATCCTGCTATGTGATTAAAGCAGATAGCTTACTAAGATCCAATTTGCTCAGATTAGTGAGTAAAGGAGGGGCATAAAGTAGGGTAGAGAGTAAGTGAGAGCAGGCAATAGCAGTTCTAGCAGATGAGGCTAGGAAAGGTTTAATCTTACATAGTGAGCCAAGTTTTTTATTAACGGTTTTAATGGTTTGGTTGACATGCAAATCAAATTTTAGGTTGTCTATGATTACACCTAGGAGTTCTGTATAGCCATCTGGGGAGATAATGGTACCACTGTTAGATTTTGTGGTGAAGGATAGTGAGGGGCACCTGTGAGTGGGGGGTGAAGAGTAGCAGTTTAGTTTTGTTGGGACTTAGAATCAAACATCGATCAGTGAGCCAATTATGAACCGAGTTAAAAGTAGTCTGAGATAATGTTAAAAGATTTGATGGGGTAGTGGCAGAACAGATTAGCATGGAATCATTGGTATACTGAACACAGGTTGCATCTGGTATGACAGTATGGAGGTCTATAATAAAGATAGAAAAAAGGAGGGGTCCTAATACAGAGTCCTGGGGGACTCCTAAGGTGTTTGGTAGATATATATATATATATTAGGTCACCTTCATTTGCCTGACAGAAATTTCAGGCAGCCCAATTGCCAGACAGTTCACTTGCCCAATTAGAAAAAGGCAAGTAAAGGTATTTGTCCTTTTCCCCACTGTAGTGCGATCCTGGAGTCAGAATATATAGTTGGGGGGTGAAGCCCCCCCACCTACATTGGTCTTAGTGAACAATAAAAAAACAAACTGAAAACCAAAGTAGGTGGGGGGCTGTGCTCCCCCCTCCAATATATATATATATATATATATATATATATATATATATAGAGAGAGAGAGACACACACACACACACACACACACATATATATATATATATATACACATACATACATATACACACACACATACTCTATGAAGTATTATATTTTGTTATGTAAAAGTATTTAAGGTTGCCATTTTCCTTAAAATTTCCATTCTCTTAAATGCTCAAATCTGTTTTTTTTTTAATTTGGCTGGCCTGGTTTTAATGATGTGTTTAAGATTAAGCCCTGGAAAGGTGAAAGGAGTATTAGAATATATAAAAAGAAGCACACAAAATGATAATAATAATAATAATAAATAAATAAATAAATAAATAAAAAGGTTTGTATATGGATTGATATTTAGGTGATTTTATTAAAGGTTTCTTACAAGAATTGATTAGGGTGGAAAGAAAGGGATATGTAGAATGCGTTTTATCTCTTTAAATGGGGCTGCCATTTTTTTTTATCACATGACTGTTTAGGACGTGAAATAAAAACCAGAAGTAAACTGGTTTATACTATCTTTGAAAAAGTCTCTGAAGCAGAGAGACAAAAGCACTAGGATTTACACTATTTTTTTGGTTACTGATGCTTTGTTTTTACAAGAATTGCTTTGGACTTTGAACTTAAACAGCACTACAGGTTACTAATGCCTGCTTTTAAAAGAATTGCTCGGATTATTTAAAAAAAAAAAAAAAGTAATACTGATTTATTCTGGATTACCGGTAGTTTTGTGTTACAAGAACTCTCTTGGATTTAAAAACGTTACTTATCAACGGAGCTTTGTTTTATGGTATGTTTTTATTTGTTATTGGAATAAATTGAAGAGAACATAGCAAAGCTTGGGGCACTCTGTTTTTGTTTTCTTACTTGGTTTGTGGTTGCAGTAATGTTTTTTTGTGAACCATTTGAAAAGCCTCCAAGGACATGCAAGAAGCCGAATCCAAGACAGCCTCCCATAGGGCTGCGGCACAGGAATCTGAATCAACCACCGGTTGGGTCCTCTGGGCTTTCATCAGTCGCAACAGAGATGTCTGGGGGAGGCTAGGCAGCAGCCAGCTCAGACCTAACGTTTTTGGTCTTCTTAGACGATGGCTTGCCCTCAGGATGGGAAGATTTCCCCATAGCACATTGAGCCAACAACTTAAGGCATTGTTCTTTGGGTAGATAGACCAGGAGGACAGACAACTAAGAAGGGTCTTAGGCACAAACACCTGGCAGACAGAGCACTGTGTATGGCCATGGGAAACACCCAAACAGCAGAGACATTGGTCTTATTGGTCTTTATGGAGAATCTGCTTCCCACACTGACATCTTCCTTTTATGGATAACATGAAAATAGTAACCACAAAAAGTAAGTGAAAGAGAAGAAACCTCAATGGGGCACTTATCTGTAAACATGGGCTGGTAACCATCACAGCAGAATGGTGTTCAGACTGATGTTCAAAAATGGCATTCAGACTTCAGAGTATCTGCATCCATACATCACAACCCAAGGACCTGAAGAACTCCCTTGATAAACAATGTACTCTGTGATTGTCCCAGAAAAAAAAATCCACTACGAAGATTTTATTTCTGGAGGTAGGCAGACCCTTTTCAGGAAGGCACCCAAGGAGGACCCTGGATGTAGATAGTAAGACTGGACAGAGGCAGGTTCAGACAAACTTCCACATTCTGAAAGACAGCTAAAACTAAGCAAGATTTTTTTCCTGCAGTTCCTCCTTGAACTGGGATTGTAGGAGGCAGTCACCTAGGTACAAGCAAATGTGAATGTCTCTGGTCCTCAGGAATTCCACCACAGGGGTGAGATATTTTATGAAGACCACAGCAACAAGAGAGAGACTAAAGAGTAATGACGGAACTGAAACCAGTGATCTCATAGCTCTCAACCAGAGGAATCTTGCTTTCATTATAGTATTACATTCAGGTAGGCTTCCTTCAGGTCCAGCGTAATCATAAGCACTCTACGTATTAACACTGGAAGGAAAGAATGAAGGACGACAGGGTCAACATTTTGAACTCTGGTACCGTTAGGAAATTTACTTTTGAAAAACCTAGAATATAGATCCATGGACATCTTTCCTGGGGACCAAGAAAAAAGTTTAGAGTAGACACCTTTTCATGTTTTTTCACCAGTAGAATGCTTCTGACTGCTCCTACGGTCAGCAGATTATCATGGACTGACAAGGCCAACTTCAGCTGATGTTGTGGAATAAGGAGCATTCCCAGAAACTGCAAGAAGGGCTTGAATTCTATTCTATTCTGTACCTGGAGTGGAGACACAAAAGATCACTTTTTCTGTGGTTATCTCCTCCCAGCTCTTTTTGAAAAGGGTCAGTCTCCTCCTAAGGAGACAGGAGGAGGGAAATGTGATGGAGAAATGATAATAGGACTTACATGGACACAGTTCATCAGAGCCATTAAAAGCAATCCTCCTGCCTTACACTTTTTCCTTTCTTTGCTGTTTGTTTTACTCAAAAGTTTTTTTTTTTTTTTTTTTTTTTTAACTTGGCATGCTGACTACTGGTAAAGTAGCAGCAAAAAGGCCAGTGCTTGAAAGGCTGATTTGTACTGTCTATGGCAATGGAGGAATGAAAGAGCTGTTTAAATATCTTTTTTTTTTATTTCCTTGGACAGATATCTAAAAAGGAAATCCATCTCAAAGGGTACATTGAGTAACTGCACTGTAACATCTTTCAGAGGCCACTGGATTCTTAACTAGGCAAGTCTCCTAGTAACTTAACCAAAAAGCATGCCTGTGCTCACAATCAACAAATAATCTAAAAAAACAGAACTCTTGAGGGAGAACACACAAGTCATATTCTTCCATTTAAGAACTTCATCAGACAAAGAAACTACATTCAACACTCGATTAAATACAAAAAATATTGTGACATCAAACAAACTAAAATCTCATTGGGCACAAACTTCAATGAATCACTCTATTTAAGAATACTTTAAAACCTTGCCCTATTGCACCCAAACAATATTACAGAAATTTTTCAATCCTGTTTATTTAAAGCATCTATCATAAATAGTCAAAAATCCCTTTTTGTAAAACAAAATTCGCAACCCCACCTCTAAAATCACAGTAAACCTTTTCTTATCACTGAAGATACAAATCTCTTGAAATTCACATACTCAAAATATTTATACAGTGCACTGCTTTCCTCCTGGTTCTTTATTTCTCTCATGCATTCAGCTACTGTACTTCTTAACACACAAGCAGTTTTGGCTATATAAAATCCATCACAGGAGACGCAGTGCAAAATAAATCATCTGCTCAAATTCACAGGTGAACCTATCCCTAATTTCTACTAAACTAATGTCTTTCTGCTTTTCCTGGTTATGAGTCACCACAGCGGAACTCCGGTCCACTAATAATTGACAGTGGATTTTTACAGTGCCGAGGTGCCAGCCCGATGCCCAACCTACAAAGAAGGCACATCCATTCATGCATGCACCTACCTGCATGTCTTTAAACGTCACTCAACCGCGGTGAGGACATGCAGACTCCACACAGAAGGCGCTCCAGCCGAGAATCGAACCAGAGAACTTCTTGCTGTGAGGTTACAACGCTAACCTCTGCACTACTTAAATTTACTACCTATAGGCTGAAAAGCCACAAACATACATGGGAAATGTATATTTTTCTTTACTTGTACTATCCCCAATTTTAACTTTTCACTATTAAATTATTCCATATTAGCACTTCTGTTAGTTATAAGAAATGGAATCATTTGTTAATAGTGAAAAGTTAAAATTGGGGCTAGTACAAGTAAAGAAACATTTTGGTAATAGTTTGATTCACTGCCAAAGTATTCAAATTGCTGAAAATAACTTGATTGGGTGCTCTAATACCGGTTGTATACATAATAAAATGGCACTCTCTTGCTTGTTCATTTTTCACTTTTTTTTTTCGTTTTTAATAACTGGAGCAATCATAATTTTTTTTCTTCCAACTTGGAGTAACCTCATTCAATAAAAAAAATTCAACATTTCTCAAAGTTTTTTAAAATAAAATAAAGTCTTCTGAGTTCAGTGATTGGTCTGATCTCCACATGAGATGCAAGTCTACATGTGATGAATCATACTGCAGCAGTGATCTTTACAACAAACATTTTACTCTTCAGCACACACAAAACTGCTGCAATTAAAAAAATACTCCTTCGTAATTATAAACAAATTCAACTAATGTGATACATGTTTAACAATTTCGATAATGCTCCTTTCCATTGTTGCTACAATAGTCACCTAACAGTTCTGAATGAATACAGTCACGTTGCTATGCAAGTACTACACTAAACATACTTTTAAAATGACAAAGTACAAAACCTATACTCATTTCATTATTTACTTTTATATAAAATAAATACTTACAAAATCAAAAAAGGTCAATACTCACCTATGCCCTCATTTAAACAAGGTCCTGCAGTGGTGTCAACAAAAGTATTAATATGGGAAGCCAAGAGAGGATTAAGTTGTGTAACAGATCTAAGTGTGTTTCCGTCTTGTGGCATACAAGGTGGTGGCAAGTGTTCTGTGACTCCTGCATCTGTCACAGGAGAAGGTGGCGTTCGAGGAGTAAGAGAACTGTTCAAGGAGCGAATGAGGTCTTGCTGACAGGATGGAGAGAGCTGTGAAGATGGCTGCTGAGTCACTGAATCCAAATGAGCATGATGACGGGGTAAATGCATTGGTTGGGGAATCTGGTTAAGTGCTTGGGGTAAACTGTTCTGCTGGGCAAAACTGCCCTCTTGCTGCTGCTGTATGGGGTACAACTGGCGAGGTATGTGTGGCTGATGTTGTTGGTATGGTCGCTGAAGAACTGGGTACTGAGTAAGAGGAGGGGTGAGAGGAAAACTGATTTGTCTCTGGCTGAGATTGTCTTTACGATGGAATTTCATATTAGGAAAACCTACATTTGATCGTAATTCTGGACTTCTACTTTGACTGCTATCAGGATCAACCTACAAAGTAAAAGAAAATAGGTAAAATATATTAAAAAAGTGAATATTTTACTAAGGGTTTTTGTAATACTTAAAGGACTCAAACGAACAGCAAGACAGATTTCAAAATAAACACATGTATGGCAAAGGCCTTATAACACAGAATGTACTCAAGCTGATCAGTAATCTGTTGGTATGCATTCTCCCATTATGCCACTGGCATCTAACAGTATCAAGTCAGGCATGCCGACAAAGCACATCAACATTTCTAAAAAAAACAAATCTATATGTTAATTATGTTACCTGAAAGTTCAGTGACTTAGTGACAAATAAACAACTTTCACGCATACAAGGATTGCACCATAAACTAAGTCTGAAGACAATTCAAGTCATGAAATACACACTCCATTTACAAAGCACAAGTTATATTTCTTTAAACATAGACTTAGCTTTATAATCTGCATCATAGTTCAGAATTCTGACAATAAAATAAATAATACAATAAATGCATTCCTTACATGAAAATACAGAACGTGGTACACATCTAGTACGGCCGTCCCTGCTAGAATACGGCCAGGCAGCTGTCTGTAAGGATCGCCACCAGTTGTAAAATTACTTTGCATAGTGTACAGCTGCAGCAGCTATGCTTTTCAGCTGTATTGCTCTACGGCAAATTGCTGCTGCAGCCAATTGGTTTCGGTGATGTAGCTCGCAGGGAAATGTCTTGCGAACAACATGCCAGAACCCATAATTTTGAGATAATTTGTGACCCAATTTTGCAAAGGGAGAAGGAAGGAAAGAGCACCACCAGCAGCTTGCACTACAGGAGATCAGTAGGCACCTGCCCATAGACAGGTAACAAGACCATAAGAGGACAAGCTATATGCTCTCCCTTCCAAACCTCCAGCAACAAAAAGTATAATCAATCACAAAAAAGGTAAGCTATTACTTAAAGCAATATGACTATGTTCCTTAGAAAGTGAAAGTTAACTGATTCTAAGGGAAAGGACAGGTGCTGAAATATGAGCTAGGCCCTAAAGCCTATCCATGAAAGGTTTAAGGCAGTAATATGAAGAAATTTATAGTCCTTAGAAGTTGGAATGACTAAGGGGTAACTAAAGGTGGAAACTCAGACTGACAAGTAGTTCACTTGGATACAATGACCAGATCCGGGGAATATGGAAACCATAAAAGTATCCCTGACCCAGAAGGAGTGAAGCAGAAGCCAGACAGTAGAAATGCCAGTGTTAGCTGGATTAAATAACCAGATGATTGCTACGCCTAAAAAAAAGGCCGTTTCCCACTATCAAATATATTCTGTTGATATCAGGTGTCACATGTCAGGCAAAGAATGACCAGCAAAGGGGACCACCCACCACCAAAACTGAAATAAGAAAGGTGCCAGCTGTCCTGAAGAATCCCAAGAAATGCTCTAGGGTCTGGCATAATGAGAGGTCAGCCATGGAGGATACCAGGAAAATCGCCTAACAGTAAATAAGCAGAGGGTTCCTCACCATTTAGAAGAGCTGGCAACAATGGTGGAAGATACCCTGTGAACATGGGAAAATACTCAAGAGACTGGCTAGGGAAGGAAGCTTAAGCCTGGACAATCAGTAAACTCGGATACAAGTACATACACAAACATTTTCCCACATACCAATATGGAGATCACGGATGGATCCTCCCCGATTTAAGGAAAAAAGGGAACAAGAAACCCTGGATAAACCACATAAAAGGCAAATACAGCTCCAGAGCAGCAAAATCAAACCAGGATAGATTCCAACTTCAGTTAGTATAGATGGGAGGAAGAGAGAGACTGCAGTTGTGTTAGAACTTAATTTAAAACAGTAGATGTTCTACTAATCAATGTTGCAGCATTCCTTACTACAGGGATATCCTGCTGAAGGTAACCTTATGCCTGAGCACATCCATGCACCACAAGTCAGATGTACTTCCTGCATTTGAGGTGTAAAGCATATATGTAACCATACAAGCTCAAAACCCTCAGAAATGAACTACCCCAGAAGAACAAACAGGAGCAGCAAACAAGCAATAAAAGAAAATTACAGTTGTGTACACTTACCATAAATGTAGATGTTCGAGTGTATTCACTGTTGCAGTCATTACATTTGGGTAATCCTGCTGGCAGGTTGCCCTCAGCCGGCCTGAACTCGAAAGTCTTGGGTCCTGCGTCGGCCGCTGTCGCCCCTTCCCTGACATCAGGTCGTCAGGGGTATAAAAGAAGCAGCCGATGCCATTTTCTTCAGTTTTTCTTGCCCCAGATGTCAGGTGCCCCCAAAAAAGGGTAGCCAAACTTTATATACACACACACACACACACATATATATATATATATATATATATATATATATATATATATATATATATATAAATACACCAATATAAAATTTTGCCTTCATCTATAAGCAAATACACCACATAGGTAGTATAAATCAGAGAAGGAAAGATAAGATTCAAAAGAAAAAAGGGGGAAGGCGGGTGGGTAACCTGGATTGCAACAGTGAATACACTCGAACATCTACATTTATGGTAAGTGTACACAACTGTAATATGTTCTTCATGTTTCACTGTTGCAGTCATTACATTTGGAACCCCAAAGCTATGGTTGGGAGGCTGGAACTAGACAGCAGTAGGAGCGGCTATGAGGCCCTGCAGGACTGCAGTGGCAAAGCCTGCCCTGGATTTAGAGTAGAGTGGCATGTGATAATGCTTTGTGAAGGTGTGCACTGAACTCCAAGTAGCCGCCTCTAAAATGTCTCTGGTTGTATTCCTCTGAGAAAGGCTGCTGAGGTGGCTGCAGCTCTGGTGGAATGAGGCCTAATGCCCTTAGGCACTGGCTTGCCATGGTGTAAGTAGCAGAAACGAATGCAGTGGCCTAACCACTTAGCAATAGTCTGCTTTGAGATAGGCTTCCCTTGTGATCCTGCAGCATATGCCACTAGTAATTGCTCTGTTTTCCTGAAAGCTTTGGTTCTGTCCAAGAAGAATATAAGCTGTCCGTGTACGTCCAAAGAATGCAGAATTCTCTCCCCCTTGTTCTGTGGATTTGGGTAAAAGTTTGGCAGATGGATAGCTTGGTTAACAGCCACACTGGAAACTACTTTAGGCATAAATGTTGGGTTTGTCCTCAGGAAGACCCTGTCTGGATGAAAAATGATGAAATGTTCCAGAGCCATGAGCACCTGTAGAACTGAAACTCATCTTGCAGAAGTAATGGCTAAGAGCAGAGCTGTTTTCCAAGATAAAAACTTCATATCAGCTGTAGCAGCTGGCTCAAAAGGAGGCAGTGTGAGCTTTTCCAAGACATAATTGAGGTCCCATGCAGGTACTGGTAGTCTCCTTGGTGGCCTTACATTTCTGGCTCCTCTGAGGTACTGCCTTAATAAAGGGTGAGAAAAAAGTGGTGGCTCTGTATTGTAATGAGCCGAAATGGCAGAGGCACGAATTTTAATTGATGAAAAAAATAGGCCTTTGTCCAGCATCTCAGTTAAGTATTGCAAAATCTGAGGAATATTTGGTACCGCTGTATCAGTTCCTTGTGCCTGGTTCCAGGCACATAATCTCTTCCATTTTCCAGCATAAGACTTTCTAGTACTAGGCCTTCTGGCTTCCAGAATGACATTCATCACAGCTTTACGGAGTGGTGTTTTTGTATGACTACATTATCCACCATGCTGCCAAGTTTAATGTCCTGAGTTGGCTGTGCATGATCGGATTGTTTTGCTGGGACAGTAGTCGAGGAATTTGAGGTAAGGTCCAAGCTGGGTATAGAGATAAGTGCCTTAGTATTGGATACCAGTACTGGTGTGGCCAGTCTGGGGCAATCAGTATCATCTTTGGCTTCTCCTGTCTGACCTTTAGGAGCACCTTGGGGAGGAGAGGCAGTGGAGGAAAGGCATATACTGATAGGTTTTTCCAGCTGAAAGATAGAGCATCCACTTTCCATGCTTGTCTGTGATAAGTCCTTGTGCAGAATCTTTTTAGTTGGTGATTGAGAGAGGAGGCAAATAGATCTATGTCCGGGCATCCCCATTTCCTTGTTATCATGCTGAAGACTTGTGGATCCAGCTTCCACTCATGGGGATTCATGAGGTTTCTGCTTAGTTCATCTGCCAGAGTATTTTCCTTTCCTGGCAGGAATTGTGCCTGCAGATGTACTTGGTAAGTCAAAGCTGTGTCCCACAAGGTCATGGATAGTCTGGAAAGGGGGTAAGAATGTGTGCCCCCCCCGCTTGTTTATATACCACATGACCATGGTGTTGTCTGTCTTTATCAGTAGCAGTTCCGGTTGAAGTAGGTCCTTGAAGGCTGTCAGTGCATTTTGAACAGCTACCATCTCTTTTTGATTGATATGTAGATGCATTTGGTTTGAGGACCATGTGCCCTGAATGCATCTTCCTGCCATGTGGGCTCCACAGGCATAGTCTGATGCATCTGTTGTTAGTGTCTGCCTGGCTGGAGGTAATGTGAATGGCTGTCCCTTGTTCTGGTGACAAGCCTTTGTCCACCATCGAAACTCCTGTTGCAGGCAGGAAATGAGAGTAATGACTGTTTCCAGGCTGTGGCAATGTTGAGTCCAAACACTTTTTAGGTACCATTGAAGTTTCCTCATATGCAGTCTTGCATATGGAATTAGTAGGATGCAGGAGACCATGAAGCCCAAAGCCTGCAGAATTTTTCTTGCAGATAACTGGGCCTTTGTTGCCAACATTTAGAAATAGGTAGTCAGTTGCCTTTGTTTGTCTGGCATGAGATAAGCCATCTGGGCAGTTGTATTCAAGCTTGCACCCAGGAATATTATCTCTTGTGAGGGTACTAGTTTTGATTTCTTTTTGTTGACTGCGTACCCTAGGCCTGTTAGAAGTCTTTTCACAAACGCCAGATGTTGAAGAAGAATGTCCTTGTTCTCTGCTTGAATGAGACAGTCGTCCAAGTAAGGATATATTTGTATTCCTCTTTGTCTGCAGAATGCAATTACTGGTGCCAGGCACTTTATAAAGACTCTGGGAGCAGTAGATAAGCCAAAGGGCAGTGCAGAGAATTGGTAATGAATTGAACCAGCCTTGAATCTTAGGTATCTTCTGCATGATTGTCTGATTGGAACATGCAGGTATGCCTCTTTTAGGTCTAAAGTCACAAGCCAAGCATTCTTGCCCAGTATGGGCAGAAGCTGCTGCAAAGTCAACATTTTGAATTTCGGAATATCCAGGAAAGTGCTCAGAATAGACAGGTCCAGTATCGGCCTCCAGGCCTTGTCCTTTCTGGGTACCAAGAACAGTCGAGTAAAATCCTTGCCCTGCTCTTGCTCTGGTACTTGTAGAATGGCCCCCATGTCCATGAGGGATAAGACTTGTTTTTGTGCCTCTGACCATTGATTTTTTGGCAGATCTGGCCAGCCGTTTGCCTTTGGCAGAGTATGGAAATGGAACTTGTAGCCTTGTGACACTATATCTAGAACCCACTTGTCCTGGGTTATGATGTGCCAATTTTGAGCAAAAAGTGCTAATTTTCCCCCTAAGGGTGCTGCCAGAAGGTAAGTGCTTGGTGCAGGCAGGGGGAAGTCATTGGGACTGTTTTCTGTATGCTTGTTATCTATCTTCTCCAGCTTTGGGGGTAGAAGCCCCCCCATTGCTTGGGCCTATAAAAACCTTGCGCCTGGGATCTGCCCCTAGGGCGTATGGATCTGCCCCTTTGAGGTCTGTCTGACACAGGAAAGGACTAATTCTTTGTAGGCCAGTGTCTACTAAACCTTGGTGGCTGTACTTGTAAAAAGATCTTTGACAGTTTGCATAGATTAAGCTTTGTCCTCCCTTTTTCTTTAAGAGATAAGCCATCTGGGCAGTTGTATTCAAGCTTGCACCCAGGAATATTAGACTTCTGCCTTAACACCAAACAAAGTATCATGCTGCAAAGGTGCATCTAGTAATTTTACTTTAACATAATCAGGCAGATTTTGTTCCTTTAACCAAGCATGCCTCCTAATTACAGAACCCATAACTGCAGCCCTGCAGGAGGTCTCCAAAGAATCAAAACCACATTGCAAAGTATGTTTTCCAACTTGTTCTGCTGCATACAATAAATCCTGCATTTCGTTGTTTTATGCACATTCAGAATTTAACATTTTCTGTTTAAGCAATCCCATGACATGTTGCTGATACTTAAGCATATGAAACTGACAGTTTAAGGCCCTTATAGCCAAAGTGGCAGACGTGTAAAAATTTTTACCCCATCTATCAAGTGCCCTTGAATCTCTGTCAGAGAGGGTTGGGTTTTTTGCAGTGGAAGCCTTAACTCCCTTTGGACCCTGTGAAATAGTTTCTGGGTCAGCAGCAGGGTTTCTAAAAAGAAATTTGTGAGAGTCAGGAACCCTGTAACATCTGTCAGGCTTAACAGGAGCTGGGGGTAAGGAGTCAGGGGCCAGACTAGACTCCGAAAATACATCTACAATGTCTAACAGGTGGAATGGCTAGAGGCCTGTGCTGAGGTAGTAAAAGAAAATCCCTGAGCCTCTTTTTAGATTCTGAAAAATCTTGGCTCTCCCAGCGGAAATGCTCCCTCATGGTATGCAAGGTTTCCCCAAAGGAATAGTCCTCAGGAGGAGATGCTGAAGGTAGATTCTTCAGCATCAGAATCCTCATAGGGGGGAAGAGAATATTCCCGATCAGAAGAGGAATCAGAAGAAATAGAAACCTGATCTGAAGATTCATAGTCAGTGTCTTGCCTAGGCCTCTTATCAGGAGGGGGATGGGAACCCCTGATCAAAGTAATCAAGTCTTCGGCCATTTTGAGCATCTGTTTTTTGGGCATAGAGGCCTGTCCATGTGGCTCTTGAGTTTGTTTCCTTGCTTTAGAAGGTGCTTTAGTCTTTGCCTTTGAAGCTGAAGTTGTTTTAATGTAAAGATGTTTAGGTCTGAATACACCCTCAGAAGCCGGTACCTGCTTAGCGGCTCCAGACCCATCTGAGGGATTAGCGTCCGAGGCTCCAATACCTTGAGTATCCAGCGGCATGGCCGACTCCACATGGGAGTTGGTAGCGGCCTGCGACTCTAAAGTAGCGGGTGTCAGGGGCTGCGAAACTGCCTCACTGAGAACCGGCGACTGACTTAGGAGAAGCTTCGTCGGTTTTGGGCCTCGGTTGTCTTTCTTTATCCTTTTCTTTGTGTTTTTTATAAACTCCGGTAGTCGGGATGGCTATCTGATGACATTTCAGGATAACCGGTGTCCAAAAAAGTTTAAAGCAAAATCATACAGACGCTTAATAGTAAGTTGGTTAAATCTAGCACAAAACCGACAACCAGTAACGTTGTGATCAAGGCCTAGGCAAGGAATACAGTAAGAATGAAATTCCTTATGAGGTATTTGCTTTCCACAAGAAATACAATTAACTTTTTCTGACATCGGTCTGGAGCAAGAAAAAAGTTTCCTCATCGGGGTACTTAGCTTTATTGAAGCCTTCGGATCTGAAACTCAAACACGAAAATCTCAGGAGTTGGCTGACCGGCACTTGTGAACTGCTTCTGCTTCGGGCACCGCGCGGCAAGAAAGACTGAAGGAAATGGCGTCAGCTGCTTCTTTTATACCCCTGACGACCTGACGTCAGAGAAGGGGCGAAAGCGGCAGACGCAGGACCCAAGACTTTGGAGTTCAGGCCGGCTGAGGGCAACCTGCCAGCAGGATTACCCAAATGTAATGACTGCAACAGTGAAACATGAAGAACATCATTGTACATGTACATTCATAAAAAGCAAAAGAAAAGAAGTCCCTTGGAAAAAAGAGAAAACCCAATGGGGGAAGGAGGGAGGAATGGTATACCGCAACAGTGATAAGTGGGACATCTACTGTTATGGTAAGTTCTTACATGACTGCATTATGTCCTTCCTTAACCACTGCTGCAATATTTCTTACTAAAGGGACAGTACTAAAGCTACTGTAAAGCATGGGAGGAGGAAGAAAGAATAGAGGAATCCTCAAAAAACATGGAGAGTGGACCTAACAAAACCTGCTCTAGCCCTTAAAAACACATCCAACTTGTAGTGCGACATAAAAGTATGCACAGAAGATCAAGTAGCAGCTTCCAGAATGGATTTAGCACTGATACCCTTAAAAAATGCTTCAGAAGAGGTGCCCTAGTAGAATGAGCTTGAACAGAAGTAGGAAGCTGCTTTCCAAGAAAAGAGTAACAAAAATAAATTGCTTGCTTGGAGACTGTCAAACCCAACTTTTTGTCCTGAAAAGAAAAATAGTTGCTCAGGTTTTCTAACATCTTTAGTCTTACACAGGTAGTATCTGAGCTGTCTGTGCAAATCCAAAGAATGAAGAATACTCCATCTTGCAAAGAACGAAAAGAGGAGGAAAGACAGATATTTTGATTCAAACACATATTCCTGACAACTGTACGCATAAATGTAGGATTGGTTGTAAGAGACACCCTATCTCTTTGGAAAACTAGAAAAGGAGGAATGGCCATAGTTCAGATATTCTTCTGGTGAAATTAAGCCCACCAACTAAACAGACTTCCAGGTACACAATTTCAAAATGAATGCAGCTACTGGTTCAAAAGGTGGAGTAGTTAACTTTTGAAGAACAGAGATCAGGTCGCAAGGAGCAGGAATGGGTTATCTTGGAGGCCTAACATTAAGGATGACTTTTAGAAGCTACTTGATCTCAAATCTAGATGTAAGTGATGAATCTAGAGGCAGACGGGCAAAGATTACTGACAAATGAGCTTTAACATAAGAGCAGGCCAGGCCATAATTGAGTTACTCACAAATAAGAAAAGAACAGTAGGAATACCCACCAAGAGAGAGTCCTGTTCATTGCTGTGACACCATGAAGAAAATCTTTCCACTCAAACATGATTTTTTCAGTAGTGGGTTTTCCTGCCTCTTTCAAAAATCAAAGCACATCAGAAAAATGGTGCCTAAAAAGGCATTAAACCCTATCACTCAGAGTGTTAAATGTAGGGTGAGAAGATGAAGGTGAATTAGTCTCTCCTTGCTCTGTGTGAGTAAAATCATCCTGTGGGGTAACTTGTGATGACTGCCCCTGGTCATGTGGAAAAGGGGAAACCAATACTGTCTGGGTCAAAAGGAAGTCCCCAACAATATTTTGGGCCTGTTCAACATGATCTTGTGTAGGACCTTTAGCAACCAAGAAAGAGGGGGAAATGCATACAGGAACATCCCTCTTCAACAGCAAGATATTGTATCCAGTTTTCAAGCCAGATGACTTGGCAGCCTGGAACAGAAATTGTGGAGTTGTCTGCTTTGAGGGGTGGCAAATAAATCCACCTCAGAAGTACCCCACCAATAGACAATGTCCAGGAAAACCTCTCTATGTCACATCCACTCATGAGGATCTGCTTATATTGTCTGCTACTACATTAGTTCATCAGAGAATACAGACTTCCTGAAAAATCAACTGATGGTGCATGACAATGTCCCAAGCTATTAGCCTAGTCTGCAAAAGCGGTAAGACTCTGTCCCCCCTTGTTTATGTACTATATGACACTGGTGTTGTCAGTAAAGACCATGAGTGGACCTGGAGACCAGAGGAAATATATGGCCTGAAGAGCCAGGATCAAAGTTTCATTTCCTTGACATTGGTCTGCTTTCAACTCTTGACGACACCAGACTCCATGAGACCCTGATGCTGTTAGAACCCCCCACCCCCCCAGTAGGTCTGAAAAATCTGTAAACAGCTCCTGAGTGTGGGGAGATACCAGAAAGGGAAGAACTGTATTTAGAGATATCTGGTTGCTCCACCAAAGAAAATCCTTCCTTATGCTAGGCAAGAGAGAAATATGGCACCCCAGGGATAACAATGCTGAAGCTGAACTGTCTTCAGATTCCACTAGCACTTCCTCATATGGAATCTCGTAAAGGGAACTGTATGGATAGTGGGTGCCATGAAACCCAGTGCTCTTAGAAACTCTCTTGCTGAGTTCTTTCAGAAAAGAAGGAACCAAAAGAAAGTTGTCTGGCTTTTTAGGAGCAGGAGGCTGAGACTCAGGAGCTTGAAAAACAGATATGAAGGTGTCTAACACTGCCTCATGAACAGGAGGCACTGCAGAAGGTCTAGGGGAACTATCTGGAGGAGATCATATCATTTTTAACCTCAGATACGAGAGCTTTCCCACTTAAAATGCATTATTTTAAGAATAGTAACCCCAAATGAAAAGTTCAACTGGGGAATTATGGGAAAGAGTGTCTTCCTCATCAGAACCCAAAGCAAGAGGTGAATGAATCTGGGAAGAATAAGTTAAAGTCTCCTCCCCCGAATCTAATTATTTTTTTTTTTTTATGGTAAGTACTCTTCCTTAGTCTTCTTTGAAGGAGTAGAAGCGGAAGGAATCCTTACAGGTAAAGGGACAGACACTCCCTGAGAAAGTTTCAAAGCCACAAGGGCTTTAAGACGACCTTGGGTAATATCTTGCCAAGCTTTTTGGGGGTCCTTAGCAATATGAACAACATGACTTGTTTTTGATTTCAACAGGGATGTCTGCCTTGACAAACCTAAGAGGTTCTGAATCCTGGCATACTTCTATTAGAGAACATGGGAAGTCTTCTTTCACTAAGATTTGTAAAATCCTCCTAGACCCTTTCAAAATTACCAGCTGCAGTTTCTCCTTCTTACCCACAACAAACATTGGCGCAGCCTCAGAGGAAGTGAGAGTTGCATGTCTCGTATCAGCTTCCGACGGGGTCACGACAGGAGGGGCAAGCAGCTGAAACAGATGATCTGTTGTCGCTTTGTCAGACACAACAGAGACATCCAGCAAAGGCTGGACATAAGAAATCTCAGTTTTTCGTTTCAACTTCTTTTTCAAAGTCAGCTGGATGTCAGTGTGAGACTATTCTGATGCCATGGTTCCTTGAGCAAGGTGTTTAAGACAATGATTTTTTTCCAGGTAGTGTGAAATAGAGGAAAGACAGCTGTACAGGGTCTTAAAAATGAAGGCATGTCAAACAGAACAATGTTTATCATCATGCTCTGCACCTAAACAAAAAGCACTTATCGTGTTGATCCTTATGAAGACATCTGCCTCCTACGTTCACATTTCCTCTTTATAGAGGACATGTAGCTACAATGAAATAAACGAAAAGAAAAGAGAAGAGCCCCAAATGAGGCACTTATCTTCCCAAGGCTCGGTGAACTGTACAAGACAAAAGACTCTCAGATTAAATACGAAATGCTGCCTTCTTACTGGTGGCAAAGAAGTTCTGAAGGTTTTCCATTTGCATGTCACCTGTGGAAGGACCCATGCTTTGGTATACTGGCCGGATATATGGCTATCCTTGGCATGATATCCCTATACTAAGGAATACTGCAACAATGATTATGGAAGGACATCTAGAAATACATGCAAAGGGCATTCACATAAACTTAAGCAAAGTCATCCACCCGAAGTACAGCAAAATGGGAAAGGGCTTAAAGAAATTACAGCCCTCCTTGAAATGCAAAACGCGAAGATGATCTTTAGTAAAAGTTCAGACTGAAAGATGAAATAATGGAGAGAAAGGAATACACTCAAATGAATATCATACTCAGCCAAGCAGTATACTATTCAATTCTGTTGACTGAAACAAGATCATCTTAATCCATGATAATGGGAAAAAAGATCTTGGGGCAAGTCCCGTACTGTCAAAATAAAGGGGAATCTGAAGGAATGATACCCAAAGCTGGAGTGTGCACAGAACAGTTTGATGCTTTACCATGAGAATCACGCACACAATCAAAGAATACATAAATGGAAGCTAATCCCAGATACCTAAAACATTAATAAGGCTGGGATTTCCTCTCTGGAAGTTGTCTAAACAATGCACTGAAAATCTCTCTCCCAGCAAAGAGCTGATAACTATCAAAAAAAAGGAACTGCTGTTGCTTTAGAAAATAATTAGTTCTGGTGAAAAAAAAATACAAAGTCTGAATGTCTACAAGGAGGAAAATTAAGTGCTTAGATCAGAATGGGAAGTAACAAGTTGCTTTGAAAAAAACTGTCAGAACAGCAGGAAGCAGTCCAGATTACAGCTGCTGCACTACAAATGGCTTTTTATACCTTAACAAGAGCATAGCAAATGCATGGTGATATGTTTAAAATAAGTGGAACACATGAGGTATATATTAATTCAAAGAATAAAATATTGGATGTAACTGAATAATTAACTAGGCAGTCTAATGATGTGACAAATCTAAGTCTGAAGGTTGGAAGACTGGCTAAGAAAAGAAGATTTGAGATTTACTACAACTGTAAAAACAGAGGGGAAGAATTGGACTGGCATTCCTCAGCAGGAGTTCCAGATGGAGAGGACACATCATGTTTGTGTTACCAGTTTGGCTACTTGGAAGCAACCAAGACCTATATTGGTAAAGCTGCAAACTATTTCTAAAGTTTTGAGGGGGAACACTTCTGAAAATATGGGAATTCAAGGAAACTGTACAAAATGACTACACTAATTGTACCATGCAAAAAATAAGCAAATACATTACATTGTAATAAAAGATTCTGGAGAAGCAGGGTTGAGATTCAAACTGTTAGAATTAAACCTTTAGAATTTTTTCCATCTGGAGCCATAACTATTTTGGAGGCTTAGCAAGCTCTGGAGGAAACACAGAAATGTATGTAATAATAATAAGTCAGCAAAAGGAAACAGTTCTGATCAACCTTCTGTAAGCAAGAAAGGTCTGGTTAGTGATCGGGATTGGAATGTGTCAGTTAAATCGCTTCTATTCTTCCAGATAAAAATGTTGGATTGGCAGAAGGAATCACAGGAATTAACTTAGAGTCTGGATTGGAACAATCTAACTAGCAATTAAGGGATAATTAGATAAAAATGAGTGATTAAATAATTTTACTGATTCAGTGGGAGAACTAAGCATAAACCCAAATTTGATGTGTGCCATGAATAAAATGTCTAACAGAAAGCAAGAACTGACTGAAACTATTGGAAAATATAGTTGCCCTTCTGAATAAAAGGGAGAACTGAAAAGTATAACTCACATTTTGGGTGGGTATTATATGAAATACAGCTGGTAAGAAATGGAGAAAACGTAACTCAAAATAATGGAAGAAAAAGAACAAATTAAAAGCAAGACCAATGAGAAGTTACACAGTAGCACTCAATAATAATACAGTGCATTGCATTGCTACAAAAGCAGGGTTGAATAAGTGACCTGTTAGACTGCTCAGTTGCTTTAAGAATAAATTAAAATACACTTAGTAACTTTTTAAATATTTATTTGGGGTAACAGATCACAGAAAGTTACTAGGCTCAAAAAAAGCAAATGGTGATCTCACAAGCAGTAAAGGTCCAGTATAAAAAGCAAAATTGAGCAACAGCAAGATAAACAAATATACCAAGTACCACACATGGCTAAATAAAAGCAGTTTTAATAAAAAGGTAAGCACTTACCTTTTATTAAAACTGCTTTTATTTAGCCGTGTGTGGTCCTTGGTATATATATATATATTTTTATTTGCTGAAGTTACTAGGCTATTGGCCCTGAGGCCCTTGCAAGCCTAGCCAAGAGTTCAGCCCATATTTAGACAAGTCAGCACCCAAAGCCCTTGTCCAGCAGGGACACAGATGGAATCCTAGGGGTGTATTCTCTGTTTCCCATCCAGTTATCCGGGGTGTGCTTAAAAAGGGATAATGAGGTACTCTGCTTGATGTGGAGAGGAAGTCTATGGGGACACAAATCTGTCCCACCAGCAAGCCCAACTGATGTCACAGATCAGGCTGAGGTCACGCGTGTGGGTTACTTGAGTGGAGCTTTACTTGCGGATATGCTGCAGTCGTATCAAGGCGAGGTCTGAGATTGCTCTGTATGCCAGACAGACGTCAGCTCTGAAGAGTCTGTATGAAACTGAGTAGAGGGACAGGGCTTTTAGCTTATCTGTGTAGGTAGATGTTTGAGGCCCTGGATTCTCCTGGAGTGGAACCTCTGTGGTCTCGTCAGCTGCTGCATGTGCTTTGCGAGGTACATGCGGAAGGGGGCGTTGTACTCAATAATTGGCCTTGTAAAGGAAGAATACAGGGATGTTATGACCTCCATGTCCCTGGATGAGATACCCTTAAAAGTCAGGTTACTATCAACCCGGGTGTCCAAATCCCTCATGACTGACTGCATGCTTAGAATGTAGTTATTAATGTGATATGTGGGGATGTCACTCTCCCCAAAGGGGATGATGATGCATTTTTTGGCATTCAGCTTGAGGCCATGTTTCTGCCACCAATCATTTGTTTGGGTGAGACCCTCTTGAAGGCCGTCCACATCACTTGGGAACCGATTACCACTCCCAACTTGCAGTCATCTGCAAACCTGGTCAGCCATAGCCCATTGGTTTTGGCCTGCACTTCAGAGAAGTAAATCCCAAATAACATAGGCCCCAAGACCAATTCCTGGGGTATGCCACTCGTTATGGATCTACTGCTTGAGGTGGCTTCCCCCATTTTAATTAGGTGGGTTCTGTCAGTGAGCCAGTTTGCTACTCATCTGGTTAACATATGGACTGATGCCTAGTTGAGAGAGTTTATCTATTATGCCTGAGTGGGGAATAGTGTCAAAGTCTTTGGCCATGTCAAGGTAGGCAGTGTGCATAGTCTTCCCCTTGTCCATGGCTTTGGTGACTTTCTCAAAGAAGTCGACCAGATTTAACAAACATGACCTCCCTTTCACAAAGCCACACTGTGTGAGGTCAAGTGTTTGAGGTTGCCAACGTCCCTGTTAATGAGGTCCATGACAATCCATTCCATGGCCTTGCAGATCAGGCTAGTTAAGCTGATAGGTCTATAATTTCCCATATCAGTGGATGCTCCACCTTTGTGTAAAGGGATGACAGTGGCGGTCCTCCACATGGCTGGGACAAAGCAAGTACATTCAGACTTTGGTTGAATAGGGTGCCTAATGATGCTGCAAGTTCATGCCTGAGCTCATGTCGGATGAGCATAGCCTGGGATGTTACCGGGTCCCATGGTGGGTGTACTTTTGCCTTTGAGAGGGCAGTGATGACATGTTCCCTAGAGATAAGGGGAGGGGGCAGATACTGGGGATGTCCTGATTTACTGATGGGAGGGACAGAGGGATGAAGTTTTTGCTGAATCTGTCAGCCAGTAGGTTGGCTATACCTACATCATTTGTGTATATGGTGTCATTAACCACCAGTTCTGAACAGATCTGGGTGCTTCCTTTGAGACTGCAGACATATGTGAAGAAGGCCTTATGAGTGTCTCTAGTAGATGTGGTCAATTTGGACTTGAAGTTGGCTTTAGAGGATTTCACTGGTGCTCTTATTTGCTTGTTCAGGCTAAGGAGACATTGCTTCCAATTGGGCACCTGCTCTTTCTTCGTCCTGGACAGCAATTTTTTTCCTTTTGTTATACAGTTTATTTATTGCAGATGTCCACCAGGCAGGTTTACTCTTCCTTGCAGAGGATGATTTTGCCCTGTCAGGTATTCCTGATTCCGTGCATCTATATAAATGCTCATATAGTACTTTGGTGTAGATTTGGACATTGGTGCCAGTTCCCACAGAGGAGGACGGGGCTGTGAAGCTGTTTATACCATCCCTCAGGAGGTTGTAATCAGTTTTGGAGAGGTTTTTATGTTTGACCCCCGCTAGAGGGGGGGGGGGTCAGAGAAGATGGTGACGTCAAAAGTGACCTCTTTATGGTTGGATCTTACCAGGGAGGATGATACTGTATCAGTGCTGCAGTGGTTACTTGTTGGTTAATACAAAGTCCAAGATATTACCACCTCTTACGGGGGGGTATCGACTAGCTGTTCCAAGGCATTTTCATTGAAAATAATCGAGGAATTGCTGGGCATTTGTGTTCTGGCATGAGTAGTTTTTCTAATCTATGGTTGGATTGTTAAAAGTCACCCAGGATCAGGGTAAACAGTTGAATCTAGATACATTCAAAGAGGTCCAGATACGTGGAGTGGGCATAGAGTCAAATTTGGGGGCCTGCAGCTAGCTATGACTTGAATAGGGGTCTTGTCAATGGTTAATTGCACCTGGAGTGTCTCCTGTGTGTCAAACTGTTTGACCAGCCTGGACGTGTATGTGTCTTTTATACTGAAACTCCACCTCCTTTGGCTTTGCTGCCCAAAGTCTGTTTCTGAATGTACGATAGGGTGAATAACCAGGTAAGGCTGGGGTGCTCTCCACAGCTTTGAACCATGTTTCTGTGACTGCACAAATGTTAGCATCTTCCAGGGTTAAGAATTCTTGCAATGAGTGCAGTGTCATGTTTAATGACTCCTAGAGTTCAGCAGCATGACTTTTAATTTGTGTTTTGTTGAAATGTTTACGCTGGTATTATCAATCTCATAACTCTTCCTAAAAAGGCATTATGGGGGAGGCAAGGTCCTTTGCCAGAAGCCTGAAGCCCAAGTGAGACAGATGCAGGCCATCTCTAGTAAAGCATCATGGTCTGTCAATCATATCTTCCCTTGTCAGGTACTGGATCCCCCCCTGGAATGATGCAAGAAACTAAGCCAACTGTTAAAATCCATCATTTTCTGCTTGTATTGAGACATTCTGGGTGATGGTAGAATGCTGCTTAAGGTTAGGGACATACCTGCCAGGGACACACATTCAGCAAGCTCAATCATGTCTCTCTTCATATTTATCCAGGGAGGTATATCTCAAGTCATTCACGTCAACATTTTTAATGTATATAAATAAGGTTTTATTATTCAAATAATTTTAAAGTGTATAACAAGTGGATAAAACACGCGAGGAAGTCAGCTATGGAATTGTCAATAATTTTGTTGAGGATGGCCTTTTCAAAACATCTTCAAAAGATTCAATAACCAGCTCTTAAAACAGACAAGGCCAAACAATTTATATGGGACAAGATATAAAAGAAAAATTAAAAGGCAACTAAACAGTCCAAATTTGGCAGTATGATCTAAGAGTAACTGCATTTACAGAGAGTTAAGAATTTACCAGTTATGTTTAATGGATGGAAGCAGGGTTGCCAGATTTCCAGACCTCCAGGTAGGGACAAAAAAAAAAAGAAGGTCTCTCACGACAAGTGAAGACCAAAAAAAAAAAAAAAAAAGGTCTTTAATGCGGAACACAGTTCCACATTAAAGAACTGAGCTCACTCAGTAACTCTGCACTAAACACGGAGCTTCTCGTGTTTAATACATTGCAGTTTTGCATTCAACACAAGTAGCTCCGTGTTTAGCGATTTTTGATTGGCCTGTATACCGGCATATGGGCCAATCAAAAATCGCTAAACACGGAGCTTCTCGTGTTTAATGCGGAGCAGCGGAACACAAGAAGCTCCGTGTTTAGCAATTTTTGATTGGCCCGTATGCCAGGTATACGGGACAATCAAAAAAAAAAAAAAAAAACAAACAAAGCGGAGGCTGGCCGGGATTTAAAGCGGCAGTGCGGGACTCGGGATCAGGCTGCTGATCTCGGGACAGTCCCGCCCAAATAGGGACGTCTGGCAACCCTGGATGGAAGTAAGGGGATACTTGAAAGAATTTAGAGTTAATTATTTCTAAGCATGTAGCTCCTTGTATAGGACAGCAAGAGAAATAACTTGAAATAACAAAAGGTCATCTATGGGTCAGCAGAGACAAAGACATGCACTCTAGTATGTTTTTTTTTATTTTCGGTTATGCCTGTGCGAGCAGCCATCAATGTGGATGAGTGATGTGTGTTGCTTGGGTACGGGGGTTGCAGCAGGATGTACAGTTGAAAAAAGACATTAAGCTGTACTTCTCTAGCACACATGGCTACAAGATAATATTGTTTCTGAAACCTTGAAAATTATAAAAAATAATGGAAGTGATGTACTAAAACAGCTGCATTAAAATAATGCATCACACCTATCAACTGTTCATATTTTCAGCTCATATTTTTGGTCTATTCCTCATAAAATTTGCTTTCTGGCAAATGACTGGGATGATCTGAGGATTGAAGTCACTAAATAATGACAAACATTTGAGTTTCAGACTTCATATCCTTCAGAAAATGTATGTTAAAATAAACCCTGTTAATCTGGCAACTTTCTAAGTCTATACAAGCAATATTTAAAATGTGTCCATATTTTTGGGCCTATGTCCCCCAGTTTATCGGGTTTTGTTCATATTCCTTGCACTAAGAGGATGAGAGGCATATAATGCATGGAATAATGAAAAGTCAGTAACCTTTTATTAATTTATTTGACATTTGTTGATTGGGATAGTCGGACAGAGCATGCATCCGTTTTCAACAGAGGCCCGGGGAGAAAAGCTCCACAGTACAAAGTATACAATAAGAAAATTCACAGTACAAATAAAGCAAGTAATACATTCACTGTGTGGGTCATACAAGTAACAAGAAAATAACAAGCGTGTAATTAATTTGTTTGGTAATGCGAGTAAAATTATAATACACATAAAAGTTAATATAAAATAAGGTCAAATAGGTGAGCAATGCTGTACAAGAAAGGGATAACATGGCACAAGAGGTAATTCGAATATGAGGTGAGTAATAGAAAGGTGGGTAAATAGAAAGGTGGGTAAAAACAGAGTGGAAAATGCAGGTGAATTCCAAATCTAGGTCTAGAGAGGTTGCTGTAGCAGTTAGTTTGATGACTTAGAGTGTGAGGGCAAGTGAGAGAAAGGGATGGAATAAAGAAAGGTGGTAGTGTAAGTTATCTTGGGGGCAAGAAATTATGAGGGGAATAGAGAGAAGTAGTTGATAATCAAAGTAAAGCACAGGAAGTTAAAGATAAAGAATTAATGTAGTTGAAGAAGAGGTTGGAAAGAGAGGGGAGAGGGAGATAGATATAGTAGGAAAGAGAAAGATTTCAAGTGGGATGATTGCAGAGACATCTCCAGGTGCAAAATAGGTAATTTTTAAGATTTGTCTTGAAGTCTTGAGAGTGGGCAACCTTTCTGAGGGCCACAGGAAGCTTGTTCCATGAAAGAGCAGGAAGGTAGCTGTAGAGGTTCTGTCCTAAAGATTTTTTAGATTTATGAATCTGTAGGAGAAATTGCTGAGCTTCTGAGGAGGTGAGGTGGGTTATACAAGGAGACAAGGGAAGAAATGCTAGGGCAGGAGGGGGGCTTGTTTAAGATGGTGTTGATGATGAGAGGTTGAAAATATAGTAGCTGGTTAGGAAACTGTAACCAGTAGAGTGTATAGAGCGAGAGAGTGGTGGGATTTAGGTGGTAGGTTGGCTGCAAATCTGGCAATTTTGTTGCAGGTGGTTTCAAGTTTGGACTGTACAGAGGACTGTCAGTTCATAAGGATTTCAGAACAGTAGAAGAGGTCAGGGAGAAAATAAGTCTGGGTAAATGAGATTTTGGAGTTGGGGTTAAGGAACATTTTGTTTCTATGCAGTAGGCCATGTTTTTGGCAAGTTTTCTTTATACTATGTTGCACATGAAGGTCGAATTTAAGTTGGTCATCAATAATTCTCCAAGGAGCTTTGTGTGGGGTACGGAAGAGATAGTCATGTTGTTAAGGGAGGAGATGGTGAAAGAGGATTTAAGATGGTGGAGAGAATTTGGTAGTAAAAGGAGGAGTTTTGTCTTATTAGGAGTTGATTGTTAGTAAGCCATGTTTCAGTGAGAATGAAGGAGGTTTGTGTTAGGGTGAGCAGGTCAGAGGGGTTGTCAGCAATGGTGATGGCAGTGGAGTAATCTGCGTATTGTATGGGAGATGATAGAGGGCACGATGTGTGGAGCGGAATGTTGAAAAGAAGGGGGCCGAGACTGGAGTCTTGTGGGACTCCCATTTTTATAGGGAGAAAGAGCAGACAGTCATTTGACAGGTTGCTGTCAGTTAGTGAAGTAGCTGGAAAACCAAGAGATAGTAGTAGGGGAGCGGTTAAGTTGAGAAAGTATGGAGAGAAGGATGGAGTGGGAGACAATATCAAAGGCTTTTGAGAGCTTCAAGAAAAGGCAGGAGACCAGTTTATTACTGTGCCTAGCCAGACAGTGAGAGTTAGTAAAGGAGAAGAGAGCAGTAGTGGTGCTGTGGTGGGGGCGGAAGCTGTGCTGGGTAGGGGTGATAAGGTTTTCATGAGTGAGATAAGACATGAGTTGTTTATGCACACTGCTTGAGAATTTTGGAGAAGGGAGACAGTATAGTAATTGGACAACAGAAAGTTCTACTGAGTTTCCACCTTTGTGAATAGGCATGGTGTGGAATTTCTTCCAGAGAGTAGGAACAGTGGATTCACTGACTGAGCAGTTAATGAGTACAGAGATAGAGTATGCTATGGAATTGGCGACAGCTTTTAGAAAGAGAGGTGGCAAGTTGTCAGCAGATGGGGAACAAGGTTTGAGTTTCAGGACACACATTTTAATGTAGCTGGCAGGCATGGGTTTAGTGAGAGAGGGTAGTTTTGCAGTTGGGGGCTGGCTGAAGGTTGAGGAATTTTTTTGGGATGGATGTTGGCATGAGTTTGCTGATGGTATCTATGACATGCGTATTAAAGATGAAGGCAGTTTCCTGGGGTTAATTGTTTGGGCAGGGATTTGGTGTTGAAGGGTTTCCAGGGTGGAGAATTTGAATGATGGTGTTCCGGAATTTTTAGGTTGTGTAGTCAGGGGTGTGTGGTAGAAGTTTTTTTTTGTCAATGTTTAGGTGTTTTTTGGCCATGTTACTGAGTACCCTATATTTTTGGAAGTGTATGTGTGATTTTGTCTTTATCCAGAGTTTCCATGTGGAGTCTCTGTTTTGGATGAGGGATAGGGTTGATTTGGTGTGCCTGGGGGAAGAATGTGATTTGACTAAGTCCTGGGGGGAGGGGGGCTAGGAGTTTAGAGTGTTAAGGAAGACAGAGTTGAATTGGAGGACTGCATCATCAAGAGGGAGGTGAAAGAAGAAAGTCCAGACAATGATAGAAAGGTAGTTCTAACCTGCATACAAAACATGGTAGGGTGCATATTACAATGTTACACAAGGCATATTCAGACAAAAGAGAAATTACATGTTGTGCACACTTAGCATAAATGCAGATGTTCAACTGTATTCACTGTTGCAGTCATCACATTTGGGTTATCCTGTCTGGGTAGCCCTCAGTCGGCCCGAATACCAGACGCTTAGTATTTCTGCGTCGGTTACTGTCGTTCCATGACTGACGTCAGGTCATCAGTGGTATAAAATCAGGCAGCCGACACCATTACATCAGTTTTTCTTGCCCCAAATGTCAGGAGCCCCCGAATAGGGAGCAGGATTATGGTGGAAGACCACCACCAGTAGAAAGTAAATACCAAAAAATCCCTGTAAGGAGTGAGGAAGAGAGGGGGGGGGGTGAAAAACCAGGACTGCAAAAGTGAATACACTTGAACATCTACATTTATGGTAAGCGTACACAACAGTACTATGTTCTTCGTGTTTCACTGTTGCAGTCATCACACTTGGGTTCATTCCCAAAGCTGAAGAAAAGGGTGGAGGCAGAGAAGAAGACTGGGGGCTGGCTAGAATGCCCTGCAAGACTGCAGCTGCAAACCCTGACCTGGATTTGGAGAAGACAGGCAGGTGGTAATACTTGGTAAAGGTATGAAGAGAACTCCATGTTGCAGCCTCCAGGATGTCCCTGGTAGGGACCCCTCTGAGAAAAGCTGCAGAGGTGGAGATTGCTCTGGTGGTATGTGTCCTGACCCCCTTAGGGGGTGGTTTCCCATAGTATTTGTAGCAGAAATGGATACAGTGTGCTATCCATTTGGAGATTGTTTGTTTAGATATGGCCTTGCCCTCTACCCCTGCTGCAAAGCTGACTAGCAATTGGTCAGTTTTCCTAAAAGATTTAGTCCTATCCAGGTAGAATCTGAGCTGTCTCTGCACATCTAGAGAATGCAGAATCCTTTCCCCTTGTTTTGTGGGTTAGGAAAAAGGGTGGGCAAATGAATAGATTGGTTGAGAGCCACAGTGGACACCACTTTAGACATGAAAGTTGGGTTAGTCCTGAGGGAAACCCTGTCAGCATGAAAAATGATGAAGGGCTCTACTGCCATGAGTGCTTGTAGCTCTGAAACACTTCTAGCTGAAGTGATGGCCAGAAGCAAGGCTGTTTTCCCAAGAGAGGAATTTTAACTCTGCTGAAGCTGCTGGCTCAAAGGGGGGCAGTGTGAGCTTTTCCAACACAAAGTTACGGTCCCAAACTGGGAAATTAGCTCTTCTGGGTGGTCTTAAATTGTTAGCCCCTCTTAGGAACTGTTTGATGACAGGGTTAGAAAACAGAGGTGGCTCTGTGCTGTAATGAGCAAAGATGGCAGAGGCATGACTTTTAATAGAAGAGAAGGAAAGGCCCCTGTGTAGTAGGTCTGCTAGGTAATCCAGGATGAGAGGTAGGGAGGGCTGTACTGTTTCAGCTCCTTTAGCCTGGATCCAGGTGCAATACCTTTTCCACTTGTCAGCATAGGATTTTCTAGTGCTGGGGCATCAGGCCTCACGTACAACATCTAAAACTTGCTTGCTTAGACTGGCAACTGGATGAGAAGTCAGGGAATAAGCCAGGCTGCCAGGTTTTGGGTCTGCAATTGTGAATGCATGAATTCTCCATTCTGCTGGGTCAGGAGAGTTGGGATCTGAGGTAGGTGGCAGGGGTGACAGACTGCGCAGCAGTGGGAACCAGTGCTAGCGTGGCCAGTCTGGGGCAATCAAGATTGCTCTTGTTTTTTTCTTCCTTATCTTGAGAAGTACCCTTGAAAGTAGAGGGGGAAATGCATCGATTGAGAGGTTTACCCACTGGAAGGATAGGGCAATCCACTTTCTAGGCCTTGCTGTGAGGTTCCCTGGTGCAGAATTTGCTGAGCTGGTGATTGTTGTGTTGAGGCAGAGGTCCAACCTTTGGGGTGCCCCATTTCTGGGTTACAAGTTTGAAGGTGGTGTGGTCTAGCAGGTTTCTGCTTAAGTTGTTTGCCAGAGAGTTGTGGGAGCCTGGCAGGAATTGTGGTTGCAGGTGAATCTGCATGGCTGAAGCTGTGTGGCAAAGGGTCATGGCGAGCCTGCAGAGGGGTAAGAGTGAGTTCCTCCCTGCTTGTTGATGTGCAACATCACTGTGGTGTTCTCTGTTTTGATCAGTAGAGGCCCCAGTGAGAGTAGGGGTCTGAAAGCTGTCAAAGCATGCTGAACAGCTAGCATCTCTTTTTGGTTGATGTGCAGATGTATTTTGATTTGGGCTTCAATGGGCCTGAATACACCTGGTGTCCAGGTGTGCACCCCAGGCATAATCTGATGCATCTGTGGTTAGGGTCTGGGAGACATGGAGTTGAGAGAAGGGAAGACCCTTGTTGTGGTTGCATGCTGCTGCCCACCAAAGACTATCTTTCCTAAGAGAGGGTATCATATATGTATGTTAGTTTCCAGGTCCTGACAGTGTTGACACCAAAGGCTTTTTAGGTACCAGTGAAGTTTCCTCATATGCAGTCTGGCATATAGAATGAGTAGAATACAGGATGCCATGAACCCTAGGGTTTGCAAGATTTTCCTTGCAGATAACTGGGTTCTGGTAGCTAGTTGAGAGAAGTAGCCTGTCAGACAGGCTTGTTTTTCTGGAGTAAGGAATGCCATCTGGGATGCTGTGTCCAAGCTTGCTCCCAGGAATACAATTTTTTGAGTGGGTACTAGTTTGGATTTCTTTTTGTTTATAGTATACCCAAGGGAGGTCAGTAGGTGCTTTACAAACGCTAAGTGCTGTAACAGCTTTTCTTGACTGTCTGCCTGAATCAGGTAGTCGTCTAAGTAGGAGTACATTTGAATAATCCTTTGTCTGCAAAAAGCAATGGCTGGAGCCAGGCATTTTGTGAAAGCTCTGGGAGCAGTGGATAAGCCAAAGGGAAGCGCAGAGAACTGAAAGTGCATAGATCCTGCTCTGAAACGTAGATATTTCCTGCAGGAATCCCTGACTGGCATGTGTAGATAGGCCTCTTTTAGGTCTAGGGTGGCTAACCAAGCATCTTTGGGCAGCATAGGAAGAAGCTGCTAGAGGGTGAGCATTTTGAATTTTGGTATCACCAGGAATGTGTTCAAAATTGATAGATCGAGGATTGGGTGCCAGGTGCCCTCTTTTCTGGGTAACAGAAAAAGCCTGGAATAGAAACCTTGGCCTATCTGGTCGGCAGGAACAGCCGTATTGCCCTCATGGATAGCAGGGAATGGGCTTGGTTTTGTGCCTCTGCCCACTGGTTTGGAAGATGATTTGGAAACCCTTTTGGGATAGGTAGTGTATGGAAAAAAATTGTATCCTTGGGACACTGTTGAGGACCCAACGGTCGTTGGTTATAGAGGCCCAGTTTTTGGCATGGGACAAGAGTTTTCCTCCTAGGGGCACAAGCAGGTGGGTAGAGGTAAGGGGTGGAGGTGTAAAGTCATTGTGAGTTCTTTCAATAAGGGGGTGGCTTAGCACTCCCTGTTTTTGAAGTGGAGGAACTCCATTGTTTAGATCTCTGCATTCCCTGGGACTGTTGTCTGGTGGGGTCTGCTTCCCCTAGGCCTTGTCTGAGCTGGTCTTGAGGGTGCCAGAAAGGACCAGTGCTTGGAAGGGCAATGCCTACTGAACCTCGGAGGCTGGACCTGTGAGAAGTCTAACTTGTCTGCACAGTTTTAGCTTTTCTTCCATCTTCTTTAAGACCTCTTCTGCCTTGGTGCCAAACAAATTATCTTTGTTCAATGGCGTGTCCAATAGCTTTGGTTTGACATGGTCTGGTAAGGTCTGTTCCTTAAGCCAAGCATGCCTTCTAAGTACAGAACCTGTGTCTGCTGCCCTGCAGGATGCTTCTAGAGCGTCAAGGCCACACTGCAAGGTGTGTCTAGTAACTTGGCTTGCAGAATGCATAAGCTCCTGTAATTCTTTATTTTTTGCACAAGAGGGAAAGGTAGATATTTTTTTGTTTAAGGAGTTCTATAGTATGTTGCTGGTATTTCACCATGTGGAACTGACAACTGAGTGCTCTAATGGCAAGAGTTGCAGAGGTGTATACTTTTTTACCTCGTCTGTCTAAAGCTCAAGAATCCATGTCTGAGGGGATGGGATTCTTGAGCTGTGGTTGCTTTTAGTCCTTTAGATCCTTGGGGAGATAACCTCTGGGTCAGCAGTAGGATTCTTGAAAAGAAATTTGAGAGAGTCATAGGTAGGTACTAGGCTATCTGCCCAAAGGCATTTATAAACCTAGCCAGAATGTGTTGGCTTTCGCCATCCCCTTAGATCAGTTCCCTGTGCCTCTGTCGGGCAAAGCCACTGAAGTGATCCCCAGGGTAAACTTTCTGTTTCCCATCCACTCGTCAAGGTTTCTCTTGAAGAGTGTTAGCAAGGAGCTCTGCGTAATGTAGATTGGAATCTTGTTCCAAAGCATGGTTAGTCTCTGGGACAGGAATCTGTCTCTCCAGCATGTCCTATTTATTGTTGTGGTGAGGTTTAGATCCCTAGAGCATGTGGCTCGAGGAGATAAGGTTTTCTTTAGGTGAAGCATGTTCATCAATTCTGGGTTGCACATGGCCTTGTATGTCAGGCAGAGATCACCTCTGAGTAGGCGGTAAGCAAACAGAGTACAGCTGGAGTTTCTTCAGTCGAGCTGCACAGATCATCTGTTTGAGGCCAGTGATCCTCTTGGTGAGGTACTTCTGTGGTCTTTCCAGCTGTTGCAGGTGTCTTGAAGGTATATCCCAAATGGGGTGTTGTACTCTATGATGGGTCTGATGAGTGATGAGTAGAGGGGCACAATGACCTCCCTCTTTTAATCTGGATGCGAACCCTTTTGTGATAAGGTGGGCCACATAGAAGGATTTTCTAACCACTTTGGCAATGTGATTATCAAAGGAGAGATTACTATCTACTTGGGTCCCCAGATCCCTTATGATGTTTTCCATATTTAGGGACTACCACCTACGTGGTAGTTTGTGGGTACTTTGTTTATTCCAAAGGGGATGACTGTGCACTTTTTGGCATTTAGCTTGAAGCCATGATTTTGACACCAGGTATCCATCTCAGTGACACCCTTTTGGAGGATGTCTGTGTCAGCCGGAGAGTCAATTATAGCCCTTAGTTTGCAGTCGTCTGCAAACTTGGTCAGCCATAGTCCTCCTGTGCTTGCCTGTACCTCTGAGAAGTATATGCTGAACTGGAGGGGTCCTAGGACTGAGCCCTGGGGAATGCCACTTGTAACCGGTTTAGAATCGGACCTAACTCTCAGCATGTGGGTTCTGTCTGTGAGACAGTTGGCAACCCATCTTGTGACGAAGGGGTTTATGTTCAGGCTGGTGAGCTTGTCTATAATATCAGAATGGAGAATGGTGTCGAAGGCCTTTGCGAGGTCTAGGTAGGCTGTGTGTACCACCTTTCCCTCGTCTATAGCCTTGGTAACTGTCTCAAAGAAGTCCACCAGGTTTAGGAGGCATGATCTGCCCTTAACAAAGCCGAACCGGGTATGGTCCAGTGTTTGATGGTTCCCAATGTCCCTGTTAATGAGTTCCATGATGATGAGCTCCATAGCCTTGCAGACCAAGCGAGTAAGGTTTATAGGGCGATAGTTCCCAGGGTCTGTTGTGGCTCCACCTTTGTGGAGCGGAATAACAGTTGTTGTGTGCCACTCTATGGGCACGTAGCCTGTGGAGAGGCTGAGTTTGAACAGTGTGTTTAGGTGAGGGGTTAGTTCGTCTTTGAGCTCGTGTAGGACGCAGCCTGGGACACCGTCCGGTCCCATTGATGCTGTGTTTTTGGCTTTGGAGAGGGCTGTTTTAACCTGAGTGTCTGTGATTTCAGGGGCTCTACATTCTTCTGGTATGGCTATGGGCCTTTTGGAGGTGAGAAGGGGGTGAAGTTTGCACTGAACCTATCTGCCAGGATGCTGGCAATATCGGTCAGTTCTGTGTATTTTGTGCTATTCTGCACTAATTCCTAGCAGATCTGAGCATTGCCACTTAGATTCTTGACATAGCTAAAGAATACCTAGTGGTTAAATCTTTGGAGTCCTTGGCAATTTTTCTTTCGAAGCTCACCTTGGATGATTTTATGAGGGATTGTAGTTTCTTGCTGATACTGATCAGGGATGTCTTCCCTTCTTGGGATTTTAATTGCTTCTGTACTAGTTTCCTCCTTCTATTGTATAGCTTGTTTATGGCAGGGGTCCACCAGACTGGTTTCCTTTTCTTGAAAAAATGAGTCTTGGTTTTGCTTGGGATAGCACGATCCATGCATTCTTGTAGGTGCCCGTAGAATGCATTAGTAAAGGATTTTGCAGCTTGGACAGCGTTATCCTTTAGCATGGGGGGGCTTTAAAACTTTCCAACTCAGTCTAAAGTAACAGGAAGTTTGCTTTTGAAAAGTATTTCACGGTGGTTTCCTTGTCTGGGGTAGGGGCGGAATGTGGATATCCAAACTGATTTGTTTATGGTCAGATCTAACCAGCGAGGGGTTGACCTCAGGTGTGGAACACCGGTCACCCATGTTAGTGATGACTAGGTCCAATATCTTGTCACCTCTGGTGGGAGTGTTGACCAGTTGATCCAGGGCGTTTGAGTTTATAAATTCTAGGAAATGTTGGGCAAGGGTGTTAGTACTTGAGTAGTTCTCCCAGTTAATGTTTGGGTAATTGAAATCACCCAATATTAGGATGTTTGGTAGGACCTTTATGTTTCCCAGTGTTTCCAGAAACGTGGAATGGGGGTCCTGGGACATGGTGGGTGATCTGTAGCAAGCTACAATTTGAATTTCAGTTTTGCCCATTGTTAGTTGCACGTGAATGATCTCTGAAGCATCGTACTGTACCACTAACCTGGAGGTGTGGGTATCCATGATGAATATGGATACGCCCTTGCCTTTTGTATGTCGGTCCGGGTTCTGTGGCCGAAATGTATGGTATGAGTTGTAGCCTGGTAGTGCTGGTGTGCTCTCTGGAGCCTTAAACCAGGTTTCTGTTAGTGTACATATATCGATTTTCTCCATACTGAGGAGTGCCTCAAGTGCATGCATTTTGAGGTTTAGACTTCTGGCATTGAGTAGCATTACCCTCAGGTTTTTGCTACTTGTGCTATTTATGGCGGTGGGTTTGTCTTTTGAGCCTTGCTTAAAAAAGGCACTATGGGGGTGGCAAGAGCCTTGGCCAGTATTCGAAAGCTTAAGGGTGACAGGTGCAAGCCGTCTCTAGCGAAGCAGCGTGGCTTATCGAGCATGCCATCCCAGGTGGGCAGACACTAGATCCCCTTTGAATGGCACCAGAAACTTAGCCAATTGTTGAAATTGATAATTTTTTTCTTTATACCGTGGTATTATTCTTGGTGAGGCAGGATGCTACTCAGGGTCAGGGTTATACCGGCCTGGGCTACATGATCAGAGAGCTCTTCCATGTCTCTTTTCATGTAGTCCAGGGTAGTATGACTCAGGTCATTCACACTGAGAATGACAGAGTTGTATTTGTACTTGTTCTGGAGTGACCTGAGTGCTTGTGTTATGTGGCGGATCCTGGCACCCGACAGGCAGCTAACAGTAACCTTCTCCTTGTTCAGCCTAGTGAGTGGGACGTCAGTGTGCCTGACTATAGAGTCACCTATTACTAGTATGTTGGGTATGTTATTTTGCCTTAAGGGCTGTAATTGCGTGGCACACTGGTTTTGCGAAGTATGTGTTTCATAGTTTGTGTTGGGGGGTGGAGGTTACTTGGATGTCTGCTTTAGAGGTCTCTGTTGCTTTTGCAGATTTTTATTTAGAACCTCCGAGTATGTTTTCATGTACTTATATGTGCTTTTTGCCGGTGCTGGTTTAATGGGTCTATGTGAGACTGGTGGTGTGATGCAAGTTATTTCCCTTCTCCTCTTGACTGCCTGATCCAGTCTTGGGTTGAGAGAGCTTAGCCTCCAGTTTGGCTGTATAACTGCATCTCTCGCATGTATTAGTGTTTGGTGGTAAGGAGAGGGTTGTCTGTGTACATGAGACAGCTGTAACATTGCCTCAAAATGCCCAGATTAACCAGTTGGACTGGAGAGTACACCTGAAACTGCCCTTTGGACATGCCTGGATAGGTACAGTGAACTGTTTTACTGAATGGCTGGTAAGGTCGAACAGACAGCCTTGTCCTTCTGTACAGTATATGGGGAGGGGGTCTAGTGCTAGGGTTTATAAGTGCTTGCTATGAGTTTTGGGCAAGTGCCGGGCTGAGAAATGAATGGCTTGAGTGCTTAAGTTGAAAGTTTGTCTAGTTCCAAGGGAAAAATTGAAGAGGAGACTGTGGAGACGGGAACAGTTATACCCTAGCTAATTGGCGCTGCCCGGCACGCAAAACTGGGCAAATGTGATTTTTATAGCAGGGAAATGAAAGATAAAAATTAGCCCAAAATGGCCAATAAGCTATGAATTTCTGGGCTGAAACCACTCCTCCAGGGATAGATAGGCTGCTCAAAGCTCCCCTCTCTCACAGGTGAGCAGAGAAACTTCCTTCTATCCAAGTAAGGTATGGGCAAACAGATTTGTAACACAGTCCTTAATTCAACACTAACCTGAAAACTGGACTATACTAGCTTAGAAAGACAGGAAACAAGTATAATATATATATATATATATATATATATATATATATATATATATATATATATATATAAATATACCCCCCCTCCCAGAAAATAAAGCAGATACAATAAAAAAAAACACTTTAAATGCACAGAAAAGCATACTTATTGTTATATATCTCAGATCAAAATTGTAGTCAATGCCCCAAGTAATAAAGTAGGAAGAAACACAAATACAGTAAAAGCAGACAAATAAAGTGCAATTTTATATATATATATATATATATATATATATATATATATATATAAACACATATATATATATAGATATATATATATATATATATATATATATATAAACAATAGAAAATGAACAAACTGATTTAAACAAGTTACCCAGTTAACCAGAAAAAGCTCAAAATTGAGCCCTGCTCCAGCAGTCTTCAATCAGGCAAGTTCTAACTGCACACTCCTGTTACTAGGGTGCAGGGGAACCTTCTCCAAAAAAGGATGGCCTAGATCAGTGCTCAAGTTATACAAACAAAGCTAGATTCAGCAGGCCTGAATCTGGTCTATACTACAGCAACAAGGCGCACCAATTTCAGAAAGAAACAGTTCAAATAAGCAGGCACAATAAACCTGTGACCAGAAATTCCCAGCTCAGAAGGGCAGAATCCAGCCTCTCCTCCCACAAGAGTGCAGACCACAAACCTTCTTAATGTAGAATAACTGGCCTGATGCCCAAGTGCTTAAACCAGAACTAATACACTTTTAAAATAGCAGACACTGAACCTTCAATAAGCAATTCCCAGCTTAGAAGGATGTAAGCTACCTGCCCTGCCACAACAGTGCAGACCACAAACCTTCTTAATGTAAAACAATTGGTATGAAGCCCAAGTGCTTAAACCAAAAGACTTAGAACAACAGTTACAGTTTAATCAGGCTACTACCAAGCAGTCATAAATGCAGCAGAATAAATAAAATTGAGTACTTTTAAGAAGAGGCAAAAGCAAAATAAAGTAGGAGGAAACAAATACAGTAAAAGCAGATGAATAAAGTACATTTTTTTTTTATTTTGTTAGTAAAGTGCAAGGAGAGAGGAAGGAAGAACCCAAGTGGGTTGGCCTTCTCTAATCTTCTCTCTGTATTAAATAGAGTGAACACTAGACTCAGAGTCAGGGACTCTAATACCTGTCAGGCTTCCTGGGAGCAGGAGGAAGGGTGTCCAGAGTTAAACTGGATTCCATAAAAACATCATCCACAACATCCAGGACAAGAGGAATGGCTAAAGGTCTGTGCTGTGGTAAATCTAAGAATTCCCGGAGTCTCTTTTTGGACTGAGGATAGTCCTGACACTCCGATTAGAAATGCTCCCTTAAAGTAGGCAGGGTTTCATCAAACGAAAAATCTTCTGGAGGAGACGCAGAAGGAATGGATTCCTCTGCATCTGAATCCTCACAAGCAGACAAAGGTTGCATTTTTTTCATATTCAGAAACCTCAGAGTCACTGGACTCCTGGTCAGATAAAACTGCTAGGGACAAGTCCCTTTTTCTTTTGAAAGGGGTAGGCTGACCGCCCCAATAAGCAAGGTAATGTCTTCCACCATTTTAAGCATTTGAGATTGAGGCATTGAAGCAGGTGCTTGAGGTTGGGTCATCAGTTTTTTAGGCGTAGTTCATACCCTGGGCCTTAGAAACTCGGTAGTTTTAGAAAGAACTGAAGACGAGAAAGACGTAGTCGGTTTGTGTCGAGTATTGGTAGTGCGAAGAACTTCATCGGAAGCTGGTGCCTGCTCAGCGGCACCGGACCCATCCAAGGTAGAGACATCTGCAGGATCCTTATTCAAAGAAGAGTCTCGCGGCATACCGGACTCCGAACGTGTCTCGGTAGCGGCCTGCGAATCCACAGAAGCGTTTGGTGGTAGGAGGAGAGGGCTGTCTGTGTACATGAGACAGTTGTAACATTGCCTCAAAATGCCCAGATTCACCAGTTGGACTGGAGAGTACACCTGAAACTACAAAAGCGATTCACTGAGGACTGGTGAACTGGGGACTAGCTTAACGGAAACATCGTCAGCATTTTTGGACCTGTGCGGTCTCTCTCTGTATTTATCCTTACGTTTTTTCAGAAGATCAGTAGTTGGATGGCTTACTGAAGCCATTTGGGAATACGGAGATCGAGAGCGAAAATATTTAGCTACAATAAGAGCCCGACGATGTACAGCTCTGGCACTGAACAAAGCACAAAACCAGCAGCGAGGGACGTCGTGGTCTGGGCCTAAACAGGTGACACAGTAAAAATGGAAATCTCAGTGTGGTATTTGCTTTCCACAGGCGAGACAATTGCTAACTTTTTCTGACATTAGTTAGAGCAAGAAAAAAGGATCTCCAATAGGGTACTTAGCTTTAGAAGTCTTCAACTTCAATTCGGAAACGAAAACTCAGGTAGCGGCCGACCGGCACTCGTGCGAACTGCTTCTGCTTCGGGCTCCTCGGCAATAAAGATTGATGTAACGGTGCCTGATTTTATACCATCGACGACCTGACGTCAGTCCTGGAGCGACAGCAACCAACGCAGAAATACTAAACCTCTGGTATTCGGGACGACTGAGGGCTCAAGATAACCCAAGTGTGATGACTGCAACAGTAAAACACGAGGAATATCAATCTGATAAAGGATTTCGGTGAAGGTATTCAGCAGAATAACAAGAGGGAAAAACAGGACTAATAATATTGACAGGGAAATGAGTATAAATATTTACAGAAGGAAAAAATGAAGATTTGCAGCAATAAGAAGGTACTCAATGGGGAAAGAGGTTTACTTTCATAAGTATTTATATTCTGCCTAAAACAAATATTCTAGAGAATAGGAGAATTTTTCAGCAAGACATTTTATTTATTGGTCCGGACAATGATTTTTCATTTTTTTCCGAAAAAAAAAAAAAAATACTTATGTGTGAATTTAGGCTGCTTGAGTACTGCAAAAACATGAACTTTTTTCATGGAATTGGGCATTTTTAATTAGGACACATCCACCACAACATTCCCTTCTTGTCACATTTACTACTTAAAATACTGTTAGCTTGCTTTGCCGAGTGTTCTGTAGCTACGATCTGTTTTAATTTTGTACGTATGTCAATGCACTAGAAAATAGTGAAATCATGGTAATGACCACAAATTACATTCAAAATCACAGGTAAAACTACCGGATTTCAGCTCATGTAAACAAAATTTCATTTTTTTGAAAAACGTAATTCAGTGTCCCTGTTTACAGGAAGTGACTGGAACATGGTATGCTGTTAAGGAAGATGAGTCAATGGGGCCTATAACTAAAGAATAAAGACTTTTGGAGTTGTACATGACAGCATTTGGCATGGAAGACATTTTTTTACTTATCAGTAAACCAGGCAGAATTTACCTGCTCTTCACCAACATACAGCAAATGGGCTAATTAAAACAGGTGCTACATATCAAAAGAGCATCTTTACTTGATTGAAAGGTTTGTGACACACTCAATAACTTTTTCTAATCATGCTCGTATAGTTGCTGGATTAAAGACACAGGGAAGCAAAATAAATAGGTAGTTATGTACTCACCATAACGATCGATGTATGTGGTCCATCTCACCTCACATTCTTTACTCACGGGTTTGGAGCAGAGAATCTGCTCCGACTTGACCAACTTATTTTCTAGCATGAAGTCTCTAATTGGCTGGCTAACCCGGTATCCCAAGATGCACCTCGCCCTAGCCCCAGATCTAGTTTGCAGCCATCCTAATCACACCCCACGCACACAATTGCCACTGGAGGGAGCTCCAGCCTGAAAGGAAAGAAAAAATAACTGACATTAAAGGGTTCTCAGAACCAATTTTCCTCCAAATCCTATAGGAAGGGGGCAGGTGGGAGGGTACGTAAGAATGTGAGGCGAGATGGACCACATACATCGATCGTTATGGTGAGTACATAACTACCTGATGTTATGTGGTCCTATCTCGCCTACATTCTTTACTCACGGGACAGCGTCCCCAGCACCTCTATCCTGGGCGGCTCATAGGAAAATACTCCTGAGAACCGTGGAACCAAAGGAAGCCCGGCCCCTAGAAGTCACGTCCAACTTGTAAGGAGTAATGAAGGTGTGCGGAGAAGCTCAAGTGGCCGCAGCACAAATTTGATCCAATGAAAGCCTAGCATGGTACGCTATTGATGTAGACACTGCCCTGGTAGAATGAGCTTTAACGTGAAAAGGTAAATTTCTGCCTGCTGATGAATAGATAAAGGGAATACAATCTTTGATCCATTTAGAAATTGTGCTCTTGGAAATAGGACAACCTGTTCTGTTTTCTGAGAAGGACACAAACAGTTGATCAGACTTCCTAATATGCTTAGTCCTGTGTAAGCAGAATCTTAGTTGTCTGTGCACATCCAACTGGTGAAACCTAAACTCTGCTTTATTGGAAAAGTTCGGAAAGAACACTGGTAACTCGATAGACTGATGCAGATTAACATTGGATGACACCTTCGGAAGGAAGGACGGGTTAAGTCTCGGGGAAACTTTGTCCTTATGGAAGGTCAAATACAGAGGCTTAATGGACAAGGCTTGAATCTCTGAGACTCTTCTGGCCGATGTAATGGCTATCAGGAAAGCAGCCTTCCAAGATAGAAATTTTAATTCACAGGTGGCAGCCGGTTCAAAGGGCGGTGAAGTGACGGCTTGTAACACAAGGTTTATATCCCATGGCATGGCAGGTTCTGAAGCCGGTGGGCGAAGTAACCAGGCGCCTTTCAAGAAGGCCTTACAAAGTTTATGGCCCATAAGAGAAGGCTCATAAGATGTATGAAAGTTGGAAATTGCAGCCAGCTGCACCTTAATGGTAGCAGGCGCGGAGCCCTGTCGGAAAAGCATGGCTGAAAAGTCTAAGACCGACGGAACTGGGGGTGTGAAGGGGTCCAAACCCTGGACCTGAGCCCAAATGGAGAATCTCTTCCACTTGCTGGAGTAAATCCTTCCAGTGGAAGACTTATGAGACGAAGACGAGATGTGTACCTCCTCAGGTGAAAAGGAATGCTGTCCTACTAGTGATGGAAGTGGAGCAGCCAGGCTGTCAACCTGAGGGTTCGCAGGGAGGGGTGGAGCTGTCCTGACATATGAATCAGTAGGTCTGGCACTGGGTCCAGAGACCAAGGACCGTCCACTGCGTACTGCTGAAAAAAAGGGAACCATACTTGTCGAGGCCAGTGTGGAGCAATTAGAATCATCCTGCTTCCCAAGGATATGGCTTTCTGAATCACTCTTGGTAACAGAAGAAACGGAGGGAAAGCATAGATCAGACCGGGGGGGCCAATCGTGGACTAGAGCGTCCCTGGGTGACTCCCCCTGTGGGGGGATCAGTGTGAAGTACTTGCTGCATTTGGCATTGAGAGGGCTGGCGAAGAGATCACAGCAAGGCTGACCTCACCTGTTGAAAATTTGAACCGCCACTCGGTCGTTCAGGGATCACTCATAAGGCATCAGAATAGCTCTGCTCAGCCTGTCCGCTATCACGTTGGTCTTTCCCGGAATGTGCATTGCCACTAAAAACCGTTGGGAAGACACTGCCCAATGCCACACTCGCATGGCCTCTCTGCAGAGGGGATAAGACTTGGTTCCCCTCTGCTTGTTCAGGTACCACACCACGGACATGTTGTCCGAGTGAATTGCAATCGTTCCCCGAGAAAGAGAGCTTTGGAGTGCCCGCAACGCTAGTAACACCGCACCGCTCTCCTCTCTAGAACATTGATGTGCAGGTGTACCTCGTGATCTTGCCACGTGCCTTGGACCTTCCTGCCAAGTTAATGCCCCCCCAGCCCATCTGGGAGGTGTCTGTGGTCACCGTGGCCACTGGACACACAGGAATCAAGCTCCTCCCTTTGACAAGATTGGTGGAGCATAGCCACCAGTGGAGGTCCTGTTTGCACCGTTCAAGTGGGAAAGAGGAAGTTTCTGAAAGGACCATTGGGCCAAAAGGAGCCACTGCAGGATCCGCATGTGTAACCTGGCTAGAAGCACCAGCATGATGGTGGCAGCCATGGATCCCAGGAGCTGGAGAACTAACCTGGCCTGAACTCTCTTGAGGGGCAACAATGCATGAATCTGAGACTGGAGCACTCTTATTCTCTCTTGTGACAGAAAGGCCCACATTTGAATAGAGTCTAGCTCGGCGCCTATAAAAACAACACGCTGTGAGGGCAGCAAGGCAGACTTTTCCCAGTTCAAGGTAATTCCTAGTTGGTGACAAAGTGTAATGGTAGCCTCCCTGGCTTGAACAAGGAGATGCCTGGTGGGGTCGGTGAAAAGCCAGTCGTCCAGATATGGAAACACCTGGAATCCCCGACGTCTCAGGTGAGCCGTCACCACTGCCAGACACTTGGTAAACACCCTGGGGGCTGTGGTGAGACCAAAGGGCAAGGCACGAAACTGGAAGTGACTGGCTCCCAGCCTGAAGTGTAAATGAGTCCTGGATGCCTTGTCCATCTTGATGTGGTAGTAGGTATCCTTGAGATCAATGGAGCACATCCATACTCCTTTTTCCAGCAAGGGAAAAATGGACTGAAGAGTGACCATTCGGAACTTGGACTTTAGAACGTAGTGATTCAATCGGCTGAGACCCAGAATGGGCCTCAGGTTCCCTGTTCTTTTCGGCACCAAAAAGAGTCTTGAGTAAGTTCCTGATCCGATATGGTCTGAGGGGACTGGTTGGATGACTCCTTTTTCTAGCAGTTTTGAAACTTCTAGTGCTGCTTGATCCTGTTGACTGGGTGGAACGTCCGGGATTCTTTTGACAGGAGGGGGTGTTGATAAAAAGGGCATGGTGTAACCTCCGGTAACTATTCAAAGCACCCAATGATCCTGGGTGATGCTTTCCCAGGCTTCCAGATGCAACGAAATTCGGCCCCCTACTGGCTCCGGAACAGCACAGTCGGGCAACGCCTCAGGAACGCTGAAAGGAAGACCCGCAAAAGGAATCGCGGTGTCCCGGGTTGCGGGGGCCTCCTCTGCCTCTAGGACGGCATTTTCCAGAATAATTTCCCCCTCCTCTGCCTCTGGAGGAGGACTCACCTTGAGCGGTAGGGAAAGACCTCTGTGACTTCTTGAACCACATTTTCCCTCTTCTCTGAGCCTTGGGGTAAGGCCTAGAAAGAAGAGAGAAGCAGGCCCCTATGGCAGATAGGGTCTTCCCCTCCTGTTCGCATCTGGTGAGGGGGTCTTTCACTTTGGTACCGAAGAGTGAGGACCCAATCAAAGGGGGCGTCAGTGAAAAAAGACTTAAAGGCATCCGCGAAATGACACAGGCGCATCCAGGCTTGCCTTCTAAGAGCTACACCTGAGCTAGCTGCCCTACTCGCCCCTTCGGCTGCATAGGATATGAGCCTCATGGACGAGTTGACAATGGAACCAAGGGTAGACAACTGGGCGTTAACAGTCTGCGCTACCGCCTCAGGCATGTTACCCATCACAGTGTCTCCTAGCTCCTTAAGGAGATCTCTCCGGAGCAGAGTAAAATGACAAAGATAATTCAGCGGCCACAATGTAAAGGTCGCTGAAGACAGGGTACGCTGCCCATACCGGTCCATACTCCTGGACTCCTTGTTAGGAGGATGGACGGAAGACGAAGCCTCTGCAACTTCCTGCTGAGTGGCTGCTGCCACCACCAATGCATCTAAGGAAACCCCTTTGGTCAGGAACTCTTTCCCCGGGGGAGCAGAAAGAAACTTATTTGGACGTCTGGCCACAGGTTCTACGGAATCAGGTGTCTCCCACACCCTTCGACAAATCAAATCCAGGAGTTCATCGAAGGGTGGAGACACCCAGGAGATGGAGGGTTGAGCTCCGAAGGCCTTGAGGAATACCGACTCCTCCTCAGAGGGGGTCTTGGAAGGCCAGTCGCCTCTCTCCCTCAAAATCTCCAGGATGTCCGAGAAAGAGACATCATCAGAGGATGACTTAGGGGACCCCTCAGACTCCTCGAGGTCAGTATTGGAAGTGAGAGACTCGTCCTGGGAGTCTATGTGCTTCCTTTTGCACAACTTCTTTCTACGACCCTGAGGGGCCCTCAGAAAGTTGGGGACCACTCATGGGGGTATCTTCAGACTTTCAGGCTCTGCCATCCACGGACTGGGGTGTGTCAGAGGCTCTAGCCGGGGTGTAGGAAGGAGTGACCAATCCGGGTGATGTAACTGACGATCTGGCCAGTGCGCTCCTCATGGCCTCAAAGGCAGCTCCCCCTGAATCCGAGGACCGACCAGTCTCCGAGACCACAACCGGAGTCAGGGTTCCCCGAGCCGAAGCACCGAGAGGGAGACTCGGAACCGACAAGAGTCCCGAGGTATACCCCTCGGGTCCGACTGAGGAAACCAGAGTACCGAAACCAGAGGATGGAACAGACATGGTTGGAGCCGACGGCTCTGATAAACCCGCAAGGGGTATTGGAGCCAACATGAGAACATCACTCGGTGCGGAGCACTCCGGCTCCGACGACACAGGGGTGTTTGGAGGAGGAATCATCGGTACAAGAATAGGGACTGGCTCCGGAGCCGACTGGGCCGGAGCAGAGAACAATTTTGCTAACACCGGTGACTGCAGGAACCTCTGGACCACCCTATCCACATCCAAATCAGACAGCCTAGAGGATTTGGAGGAACCAGAGGGAGATCGGGATCTCCTAGCCTGAGACTCAGGCCTAACACTGGGTGACCGGCTCCGAATAGGTTCCAGTAATATCGGGGCCGAGGTCGACTCCAGTACAACGGATACCTCCTGCGGCCCCAAGGACAATGGAGCAGAGGAGGCAGTATCCACTTTCAAAACTTTCTCCGGGGGCTCTGAAGAGACAGATGGAGCCAGAGATCTTTTCTTGGCCTTGGAAGTCTTAGACTTAGTACTAGAATAAGAGTCTAAGGACTCCTCAAAAGACGGTTTAACCAGGCCCTTCAAAATAAACTTATTTTTTCTTTCCTGCAGTACCCTCGGGCTAAAAGCGTGGCAAAAACTGCAGGACTCTTGCAGGTGAATAGCACCAAGACAATAAACACAGATAGAATGCCCATCTGTGATGGACATCTTGTAGCCACATTTAGAGCATTTCTTAAACCCAGAGGGTTTATGCTCTTTAGACATAATAGTACACAGCACCCACTCAACCGACAGACACGAGAGGAAGGCGGGAAAACCAAACCAAGAACAACCAAAGAAACTCTAATTTAAAAGTTTCTTTGTTGCAGCAAGGAATCTAACTACCGGCCAACAAAAACAGAATTTTACAGAAAAAACACACAGGAGAGGACTAGGTCCTCTAATTTAAACGGGCCTAGCCCACCAAAAGAGGGATACCACAAAAAAAAAAAACCCACGACTCGCTCACATAGTACACTCACAATGAAACTAGCTATTAAAATAGCTTTTTACTAGAAACAGACTGCTAAATACTTATGAAAAGTATAGAAAGGGTACTTAGCCACAGTCAAGCGAGACCACGTCCTAACTCTAAGAGCGGCAAACGAGATCTGGGGCTAGGGCGAGGTGCATCTTGGGATACCGGGTTAGCCCAGCCAATCAGAGACTTTGTGCTAGAAAATAAGTTGGCTGAGTCGGAGCAGATTCTCGGCTCCGAACCCGTGAGTAAAGATTGTAGGCGAGATAGGACCACATAACATCTGGTATTTTCCTATCTTTTTACGTAGATAAACTCCAGGATATCTTAAAAAGAATACAAATTACTCTTGGGGGCTAGTACCTTGGACAGGATGAAATTTGGCTTGGAAAATACTGCAGAAAGAGGGAAAAAGAAAATATGGTAGAAATGTAAACTACTCAGAATGGATGGCAAAGGTCAAGCTGCTGCAAATTAAGGAAGCGGATTTAAGAAGGAAGATGCAGTCAGTTGAAGAAAGAATTACTGAATATCAGGATAGCATTCATGATATAGCAGTATTGGAAAAAAACACGTCTACTTCAATAATCCCAAAAGGCAGAAATTGCTAGTCAAGACTCAGACAACAGAAGGTAGAAAGATCAATGGTTAAAATCAGTGATCCTACGACAAGGAAAATAAACCGAAACAACAACAGATATCAGATATTATTTTAGATACCTTTACTGAATTAACACTTGTGATAACAGGGGAACTTGCATTTACATAAAAGCAATGAAACCATATTAATAATTTCACATTTACAAACATTATACATCACATATATTGTTCTATACCAAATAATGAAAGCAGCATTACATAAATTGTTCAATTCTCATTCCTCCTCCAAAACATTTTACTGCATGTATTTTTTCTCACAATTTCCATTTTTTTTTGTGGAATTTAGTACTAACCTTTTCTAAAGATCTTTGTTGCAATAATCACTACTTCAAGTATAGTTGATTTAGACTTTGATTTCCCATTTTCTAATAATTGCTTTTTGACAGCCACCAGAATTAAACTTAGCAAGGCCTTGCCATATCTAGGCAATTCAGATCCTGTATCTCTGCTCAAAAAAATAATTTCCTTTGTTACATTCATTTGCTTACCCAGTATTCCTGACAGTGTACTCAATACAGAATTTTTAAAGTCTGCAAACATCACACTGAGAACATATGGTCCCAGAAATCTCTTTCTTCCCCATAAGTAGGGTTGCCAGCTTTCTTTGTGGCTAAAACTGGACTAAAGTCACGCCCCTCGCATCATCCATAATTGCACCCATTCCCACCCCCCTCTCCATCCATGCTCCCCCGATTTTGTGACATCACCGTGACATCAGCTGATGGGAACACACCTCTCAGTGTGCATACTGTTTTCTTATTTACTTCTACAATGATTACAGCTACTGAAATAAAATGGCACAAACACAGACGTCCACAATGAGCAATGTAAAGAAGTTAGAAGACAGACCAGTCCACACAATACAAGAACCAATTCCTCCACCAGCAGCCCCCTTCAGACTGCTTCAGGCAGTTCACCAGCCACAAAGTACTACAGCTGATAAGATCAATATCTGTGCACTACCATACTTCTGAGGTTTCAGTGATGTCCCTGATTCTGCCTTAGAATGCTACTTTGACCTTGGCCAACCATGCAACATTGTTATGAACTACTGAAAATAGCCAACAACAAATGATACCAGTCCTTACAGGCATAGATTTATTATTCTTAGGAAAATATAATACACATCCTCCAAGTCTAAACTCTAAGCGAATAATATAACATTTTAAACCCTGCTTCAGTCCCAGATTTATAAAATTCTGTTTTTACTCCTTGCTCTTCTGTTTGACAGCTCATTGTGGTAGCTGGTTGTTGATTGACTGGTGTGCAACACCACAGTCTCCATGGATAAACAAACACTTCAGCAGTACTTCATTTTACTGTTCATCTTCTCTATCAAGGTAAACGGCACGTCATTCAACAGCACCCTTCTATGTCCAAAAATACTACTTCAACCACTAGACACACACATACAAATACATATGTATACATACACTCACAGTTAAATAAGGGGGTGCATTTTCAGGACTCAATGGCTATATAGAGACCACCACCGTTGTGCTAATTATCAAATCATTATAAGTTTTCATCTATTAGCCTATCAACTACCTAGGTGGTGGTGTGTGCGTGTGTTTGTGTGTGTTGGGGGTGGGACTAGGAGTGCTATGAAATCAGTACCACCACCTCCTTCATAACTCTAAAGTTAGCATTTATTTTTCTTTGCTAAGCTTCGTTTAAACAAAAGAATAAAGGCCTCTTGCAAAGAGGATTAAACAACTTGAAATATCTTCCACAAAGCATTGCACTGAATTCACTCTCTCTCTCAAGGCAAGTACAGAACAACACATCCACCCTTCTAAATTGTGCAACTCGTCTTTCTGACAACAATAAGCTGTCTACTAAAAATGTATAAGTAACTCTTACCTTGCCAAACCTTTGCTGCTGCACGTACAACTGTCCGTCTTTAATCGGCTTTTTCATGGCTGCGGGTAACCCGGTCATCTGTTTGCCTCCCAGTCCTTGTCAACCCCACCGGGCGCCCAGACAGCACAGGTTGCTGTACGACTGGTCGTACAGTTAGTTGCCTCGGCAACTCCAGGAAAATGCAAGCGCTATTTATTCAGTTCCAAAACCAAATACAAGGTCCTACAAGTCTGTAAATACTTCGCTCACACTGACTTCTTTACCTCTGGGAGACTACCGCAGGATCTGCCAAACACAAAACAGATTCAGCATACAGCAGAGAACACCTACCTGTAACTTCAGTTAAACTTTCTGCTTTCAAACTTCCTTGTGTTCCACTTCCGCATCAAGGTAAAGCGATGGATAAAAAATGCTGATCTCAGCCCTTCCTTCATCATTAGGGCTATTGTAAACTCTCTCTCCATGAAAGCTGTACTTACTGTCCTTTATTTTAAAATTCCGCGGGCAGCAGGAACACACACACAGATGTACTGGACCATACCATGTTTTTTGCAGCTGTAAAAGTGGGGGGGCTATCCCCCTTACCATGACCCGTGTCCTAACCCTAAGGTCCGTGATGACTGCAGCGCAGTGAAGGACATAGCAATGTCCTCCAATATGGTGCGATAGTCACGAACCTTAGGGTTAGGGCATGGGTTAGGGTAAGGGGATAGCTTTACTAACTATCCCCTTACACTAACCTGTGCCCTAACCCTAAGGTCCATGACTATCCCACCATAGTGGAGGACATAGCTTGTTTTTTTATGTCCTTCACTGTGCTGCAGTGTTTTCGGTGAAGTACACTTATGCAAAAGTTCACTTTCATTAAAGTGAAGTTTCGCAGAAGTGAGGCTTCCTATTACAAGTTCGAAGGAGTGAACTTTCATTCTTGTAATAGGAATTTTATATATATGTATATATATATATATATATATATATATATATATATATATATATATATATATATATGTATATATATATATATATATACACACATATACATATATATATGGGTTACCTTCATTTGACTGAAAGCTCATTTGACTGAAACATTTTAGTCAGATCAAATGACTGAAACTTTATTTCACTGACACTTCATTTCACTGACAATTAGTACTGGCAGTGTCTAGAGCACTGTAAGGCAAATAAAATGAATATGTCCTTTTCCACACTGTAGTGCGATCCTGGAGTTATTATATATAGTTAAGGGGGTGCGGGGGGGGGGTACAGCCCCCTACTTACTTTGGTTTTACTAAACAATATAAAACCAAAACAGAGAATATAACATGAAACTAAGTGGGGGCTACATTCCCCACACCCCCCAACTATATATACTAACACCAAGATCAGAATACAGTGGGGAAAAGGACATATTCCTTTTACTTGCCTTACAGTGCTCTAGACACTGCTCTAGACACTGGCAGTACTAAATGAAGTGTCAGTAAAATGAAGTTTCAGTCATTTGGTCTAAGTCAAATGAAGGTAACTAATATATTAATATATATATATGGTTCCCTATCAGAAGCCTGAAACACTATAAGCTTGAAAATCAAAATCCTGAAACCAAAAGCCTGAAAATTCAAAATCCCGAAAACCCAAAATCCTGAAACTCAAAATCCTGAAAACACAAATAATGCTAATATGTCACTATAAAGACACTAATATCTACCAACTGACCCTAACCCTAACCCTAAGGTCCGTCAATATTGCACACTCACCTGACCCGCGCCCTAACCCTAACTCACTTAAACCACCCCTAACCCCAATATTTGTCACTATTGCATACATGCCTAACCTGCGCCCTAACCCTAACTCACTTAAACCGCCCCTAACCCTAACATAAAACCAACCGCACACTCACCTGAACCCACCGCATGACCTAACACCACAGGGCTAACAATAGCAAAGCCACAATGACGTCAGTATGTCCATTTTGTGTTTTCAGGATTTTGAGTTTCAGGATTTTGGGTTTTCGGGATTTTGAATTTTCAGGCTTTTGGTTTCAGGATTTTGATTTTCAAGCTTATAGTGTTTCAGGCTTCTGATAGGGAACCATATATATATATATATATAAATTTGTCTTATCTTATCCTACGTGCTTCCTGAAGAGTTAGTTCAACAATACACATATACATGGGACATGTTAAAATTAAGTATTCAGACATATGGTTAAAAAGGAACCAGTTTTGGAAGCTAAAGATGCTAGGTTGAAACCAAAGAGAAGATGATAAAAAAAAATGAGACTGAATGGCTATGACAGTGGACCTGGACAGTAAGATGCAAGCAGTGGAAATGTTTTTGGTTCCTCTAGTATTTTATATAGGTCAGGCTTACTCTTGTCAACCTAAGGAGATGTTATGGACTGTAAGAATAAAACCTGAAAGAGCTTCTTTGGGAAGGGAAGGACTCATGGATAAGGTTGGACAAGTTAATCCTTTTCGTAGAATAAATCAGAGTTGAGTTATCAGACTTGAAGGGATACTAGAAGACTACACAGCTGAGACTTGGATAACAGAAGCTGAAGGTTACAAGGCAAAGAACTTTTATTCATAGAATCCTTCCACAAGGGGAGTATAGTTGCTGGAGAGCTGAGGGGGAAGAGAGAGTAAACAGGATCATGCCTTTTGATAATATCCAGACTTAACAGAGTTTAAAACTTTCTTACAAAACACCCTGTCACAAACGTTGGGTGAGCAAGCAAATGAATAAAGAGCTGATTTAAGCTGCAGTATGGGAATAAAAATATTACAACATATTAAGGCTTTACTAAAATAATGTTGGCAACCAAAAACAATCACAAGAAAATGAAAATCAGAAAGCAAACCAATTTTAGAAAATGCACTAAATATGAAACAAATAAAAAAGCTAAAGATGAGAGCTATGGTGGAAATGTAGAACCAGACTTTTTAAGTATCAGTCAGGGTACCAGAAAACTCTGATAAAATTAGATGGGTCTATGTTGAAACTAGATGGGGTTAAGCTTGACAGAAGCTTGCGAGTATTGTGTTTCAGTAAGGAGTATACGACAGGAAAAAAAGTAGAAACAAGTGAACATGAGAGTTATGAGGTTGGGAAAGTGATTGAATCATGGGGTATACAAAAAACACAGTTTAGTTAGAATAATTAACAAGCCAGAATGGAAACTGATGTGAACTGAGTGGGGAAAGAAGATGAAGTAAACTGCTATATCGGGGCAGACAGAAGTTATAAAGGACTTGCAGAGATGGCGCTTGTAAAACACTCTCTCTTCAGGAACATCTGGTGTTAGAGCTGTTTGGATTTACTTAAGGGTGTCCTGATCTAAATGTGTGTCGATGTATTGTGCTGTTTCTAAATTTCCTGTGTTCCTGCCATAATTTTCTTCACAATGATGCACTTTTACTATTCAAATTAAATCTTTACAGTTTAATTCTTTACCCTGTAACTTACCGCATTACACCTATTGCTTTGCTGCACATTCAAGCTCTTACAATATAAGCACTATAATAAATAATTACCAATTAAGGTACGTTATAAGGCCTCTCACTGTCAAACCCACAATGTTAAAAAGGCCCAGAGATGTTAAGAGAGAGACAAGAGAAAAAAAATCTGCAAAAGTAACCAATGACTCCAGCATTTCTGATTAATTTATGGAACTTTAAAACAAAAAACAAAAAAACTACCAGAATAAAAGCAAAAGTAGCAAAAGTGCTGTGCTGTGTACTTATTCTAAATAATCCATCTATCCAATTAGGAAAAAAAATTCGGAAAACAGTAAAAAGCCGAGGCACACAAAAAAAATCTTCCCAAAAAAATTTAACAAATCTACCTTACTAAACCATGTTTTTATAACCACCTTTATTGAATTATCAGTTGTGACACAGGCAAATTTACATTCATACAAAAGTAGTCAAATTACAATTAACAAACAATATACTTCACATTGATTGCTATATTTTATATAACCTAGGCAACATTACATAAATTATTCAATTCCTGAACCCCTTTTTTTAAAACAAGAAACATCTTTATTAAACCATCACTTACAACATAAGTGATCATACATTTATATAAATGAAAACAAAGTATGCAGACACAATCCTAGTTGCAAGCATTTTACATAAAAAAAACATACTTATATACTCCAAGTTACAAACATTATACATCACTTATCACAGAGGCACAGCAAAATAATGGGTATAGTTCCCCATACTAAGGGGTGGCGTAAGCCACAAAACTATGGGCTAGGCTTGTAAATGCCCTCGGGCAGATAGCCTAGTATGAACCTATGAACCTATGAACTTATACTCTACCCAATCATTTTCAGTCAAACATTATTATAAATAATATCATTTAAATCTTGCCTTTTTTAAACCTTATTCCTTCCCTGTATGTATTGTTCCCACAATTCCCATTTTTTCCTATGTAGTTTGCTCCTACCTTTTACTAAAGATCTCAGTTCCAATCGTTTTACCTCTGTTATTATATTCACTACTTCTAATATAGTAGGTTTAGATTCTGATTTCCATTTTTTAAGTAATTGTTTTCGGCAGCCACCATAATTAGATACAGCAAGGCCTTACCATGTCTAGGCAATTCCAATTCTGTATCATAGCTCAGAAAAATCATCTGAACCGTGGCTTTCTTACTATGCTATAAGATGATCTATTTTGCCACCCACTCCTACTAAGCTTTAGCTCCATCCCTGCTTCTACACTTCTTTTGATAAACTAATATGAAATCCTCTATTTTACTTTAAAAAAAATCTTCACCATAAAAGTACATTCAGAATCAAAGAATGCACATACAATCCTATAACATGTATTACAGTTAGCCATCTTAAAGAAGTGCTGACACATTCATTTGGTCCCTAGCACATACTAAACTAACATTGCTCCTTACAGTTTGAAACATATGCTTATCATACCACTGACTGAAGTTTCATCTCTTAATGATTTTCAGACACTGCTAATATTTGCAATTAGCAAAAAGTCTCAAAAAATATAAACAAATAAATACTTCAAAATACAGAACTTAACATTCTCTCTGATAGGCAACCTAATGCTGAAAAAGGCCTTCTTACTGGTGTGGTTTTCCATGATCTACAAGAAAAAAACAGAGAATACAAATCACAAACTGCTACCACAGTAACTTGGTGAATGTGGCTTTGCAGTGAAGTAACTGGGTGGTGTGGTAACTACATAAACATATGACTTACTGCTGTTTCAAATAATGACAACTCTGAATGTAACCGCTTCAATAAGGAAATGCCCTCAAGGTTCTGCTCTAGACCCACTAACTGACATTATTTATAAATGACCTACCAAGTGGCACTCGAAATTTGATACTCTACCCTATGCTGATGACACTGCTATCATGAAGTCTCATGCATGCCCTCAGGACTTGAACAAGTTCCCTGAAAAGATCTTAGCTTATTATGGAATTTAATTTCCAAAACAAAATTGCCATCAGTTCACAAAAGTTCACTGTTACGATGCTTGGTACTGTATATAGACTTCTCAACACACAGTCCTTGATTATTACTGACCCACAAGGAAACCCCTTTTTTTCTTCTTCAGTGACAACAAATACATCTTAGCTTTGTATTTACCTAAACTATTCTTTCGTATTCATATCAAATTTCAAGCACAAAAAATTTCAAGCAGCTATAAACTTATAATCTTTTAGTAGACCTTTAAATGTTACTAGCCTCCAAACATATATATGACTAACACTACCAAAATAGTTTCAAATCTCAATAAATAAATACAAAGTTACATTTTATAACCAATTCGTAACTGTAAACATCCTATTTGCTTTATATATCCATGTTCATATTTTTATTATTTTTTTTACTTACTCAACATATTACCATTATGCACATTATGCACACATTCAGCTAACAAAGTCAATATACTAACTAACCAGCATATCACCTTACTAAAACACTTTAAACTCATTCAGCAAATCACAACCAACAGTAATATTCTTCATTTCTGTAATACTTACACTTGCGTATAGCAGTATTACATGTGGCCTAATGCGCACATTAAATATTGATAGCTGAAAACAGAGTATATATCAGCTTTACATATTTATTTCATATTTCTCAGGTTTGGTTAAGTAGACTGTTACATTTTTGTTTGATAACTGTTTTGCACTTATGAAGTGTTGTTGGTTTACCGTTTCTTTTAGTATATTCTGTTTTTAACTCATTACATCCAAATGACGCTTGCAGGTGCATCTGCAGTTAACTCCTACGGACGACTCTAGGCGTCATAAAAGAAGTTATGTTCTTACCATAATGTCCAGTGTTGTTGATCTTCATTAATTCATGACGGATGGGTCTTGGTTCCGCCCCCTGAACTGACTCGGCTGATATAGCAAGCTCGTGCCAGCCAAAAACTCTGGAGCTAAGATTACCCACAGTACCCTCTCCTCAGACTGAGTCTGCCCGTAAGGAAAAGAAAGTGGAGGCTTTTTTCTGAGCAAATGTCCCATCATGTAACCAGGACTAGATTCAAACCTCCAGGAGTGTTTTGGAGGGGGTAGGAGGGTGGGATGCCATGAATGAATGAAGATCAACAACACAGATGGAACGTTATGGTAAGAACATAACTTCTTTCTCTGATGTCATTAATCTTCATTCATTCATGGCGGATGGGACAGAGTCACTAGCTACTTTATGTCCTGGGAGGCCCTATGGAAAGATGTTCCTGAGCACTACTGAGCCAAAGGATGCTCTCCCTCTGGAGACCAAGTCCAATTTGTAATGAGCGATAAAGGTATGAGTAGAAGCCCTAGTGGCTGCTGCACAAATGTCAACTATAGAGGCTCTAGAATGAAAAGCTACTGAAGTAGCAACTCTCCTATATGCTTCCCCTATTTATTCTAACCTTAAGAAAAGTAACCTCAACAAACTTGCAACCTGCTATAACAACATAGCTCGCTTCACCACTAGTAACCCATTTAGGACCCACCATTGTATAAACCTAAAACAACTAGGCTGGCTCGAATTTCAAAACTACCTTATAATTCCTCAACTTACTATTGCCCACAACATTTTACACCTACCTGACAACACCCCAATACTCTCTCAACTTCTAATCCCTTACAACAATCTCAACTCACTTCGCTCCTCTTGTAAACTCATGACAAAATCTATAAAGGCAAACAACACAGCAGGTGATTCTTTATTCACTAACACAATAGGTAGAAGTTGGAATCTCCTACCTAGTGACATAACTCTGACTACATCCCTGCCACTTTTCAAACAAAAAATTAAACACTACTTCCAAAATCATTGGCTGTGTTCCTGCAATACACCTGACTAACCATTTTCTCTTACCCTGTTTCCCCTCCACTCTTTTCTTCTCTACCCACCTCAGTTTTCTTTCTTTCACTGTTTTGAGACTAAAGTATGTACTTTTGGTACAATTATGTATATTTAATGAACTGCTTATTGTAAACTTGTTTCTTTTTTAAATTATCTTTTTTTTGTTTTCGTAATATCTGATCTTAGCTATTATCTTAGAGTATTAAATTTCTTTTTTATGTAATGTACTTAGTATATAGTGGAGCTTTTCTCCTCGGGCCTCTGCTGAAAATGGACATGTATCCAGCCAGACTAGCCCGGTCAACAAATGTAAAATAAAAATAAAATAAATAAAATAAAATCTGGTTGAATGCGCCTTTATTTTCATAGTTAAACTTATTTGGTTATGTTGACAGACAAAGGAGATGCTTTCTCTCAGCCACTTTGCCAAGGTGACTTTAGAAACTGATCTTCCCGACTTGGGTCTTGAGGAGGACAGGAATAATTGGTCAGATTTTTGGAAAGATTTAGTCCGATCCAAATAAAAGCATAACTGCCTATATACATCCAATAAATGCAAACAATATTCTCCTTTATTTGAGAAATTAGGGAAGAAAACTGGCAAGTCAATGGACTGGTTAATATCCAACTCAAACAACCTTGGGTAGAAAGGATGGGTTAGTCTGAAGTGATGCTCTCTCTTTGTGGAAAACAATGTAAGGGCGTTTTACGCACAAAGCCTGTAATTCTGATATACTTCTTGCTGAGGTAATGGCTACCAAGAACAAAGATTTCCAAGACAAGAATTTTATGTCACAATTGGCCGCAGGCTCAAAGGGATGACGAGTCAAAGATTATACGACTAGCGTGAGATTCCAAGATTCAATGGGCTCTTTGAAAAGTGGTCTTATATGTAAAATCCCTTTCAAGAAGGTTTTACAGAGGTGATGCGATACTCGAGAGGAATCCTGGAAACCACTGTGAAAATTTGAGATAGCTGCTAACTGGACCGGGATCGTAGAAGTCGAAGCTCTTGAATGGAGTAGGGTTGATAAATACTCTAAAACCGAACTGATCGGAACTGAGAAGGGATCTATTCCTTTTTCACGAGACCAATACACAAATCTGTTCCTTTTACTAAGATAAAACATCCTGATGGATGGTTTATGGGAAGCCAGAAGGATTTTTCAAACAGGGGAAGAAATTTTTTTTTGCCTGGCAATTACTGGAAGTGGAGTAACCACGCTGTCAGCTTGAGGCTCAACATGTTTGGATGGATCAACTCCTATGGGTGTGACAGAAGTCCTGGAGTTGGATCCAGAATTCATGGTTGGTGAACCAGGTGAGGACAAAGGAAAGGGAACCAGACTTTCTGGGTGCAATGAGGATTACTTTCCTTTTCAACTGAAGAGCCTGTGCTAGAAACTGTGGTATCAGAGGAAAGGGACGAAAGGCATACAGTAGTCCCGGGGGCCAAATGTGTACTAGAGCATCCCTCGGGGACTCCCCTGAGGGGGTATCAGGGGAAAGTAGCTGCTGCATTTGTGGTTGGTGGGGGATGCGAATAGGTAGCAGCAAGGCTGGCACTAGCATAGAAAGATCTCCGCCGGTACCACTGGATTGAGGGACCACTCGTGAGACAGAAGAATACATCTGCTCAGTTTGTATGCAATCATGTTGGAACTCCCGGGAATGTGCATTGCTACTAGAAGGCGGGTGGAGGCTACCGCCCACTGATGAATTCTCATGGCCTCCCAATACAATGGGTAGGATCTGGTTCCCCCTTGTCTGTTGGTGTACCAGACAACCGACATATTGTCCGATTGGATAGCAATTGTCCCCAACAGGAGGGCAGAGTGGAATGCTTGCAATGCCAGAAGCACGCCCTCAGTTCTAGGACATTGATATGCAAATTGGCCTCCATGGGGGACCAAGGGCTTCTGTCTGTCTTTCACTGAAAATGTCTCCCCCCACCCCATCAGGGATGCATTCATGGTCACTATGGTCTTGGGCTGAGAAGGGACAACCCCATAACTCTATTTCTAGCTTCTTCCACCAACAGAGATCCTGCTTGCAGCAGTTCGTTATGTGGATTGGATGAGACATAGGATGTGTCAGTAGGGACCACTGTGATGCTAGAAGCCACTGTAGCAATCTCATGTGTAGTCTTGCTAGACGAACTACAGTAATCACTGCTGCCATTGATCCTAGCAGCTGAAGGACTAAACAAGTTGGGACTTTGCCTTGAGAGAGTATCACTTGGAGCTGAGATCTTAGTCTCTGAAGCCTGTGAAGCGGGAGGGCGACCAGGCAAGACCTTGTGTCGAATGTAGTCCCTATGAATTCTAGGCTTTGAGCAGGAACTAGTTTTGACTTCTCATTGTTTTCTGAGATTTCTAAGGAGCTTGCTAACTGTAAAGTATAGTGCAAGATGTGAAGC